>NC_061532.1:19225000-19280000 GCF_022379125.1 Scophthalmus maximus | reverse complement strand
CTTCAGCCGCAGCTGACGGACAGTTCCCCCGCCAGGTGGTTCCACTCCAGCCACATTAGCTAGTCACTGTAGGGTTAATAAAGAGCCCCCCCCTCCTGTTGGGAAGCGGATCTATAGATGGAGCATTTTAAAACTCGTCAACATGAAGATCCTTCGCCCGGCGCTGGATAATTAAAGCAGTGGCAGGACGAGCTCCTTGGAATCCAGGGCTAATGTTTCAGGAGGGGGTTGGGGGGGGGGGGCTATGCGCTTAGTAGTCCATTTGTACAAAGAGCAGGATCATAATAGAGCTTTTCATGGAGAGACAAAGCAGATGGAGGCCAATTGAAATGAGACGGGGCAGGGAGACTGTACATATCTGCCCGGATACTGACGATGTGTGTGGAGGGATTCACACAAAAACACAAAACAACAGAACAAGTGTCAAGTCGACGGACGAGCGTCATCGCACTGACAACAGCTTGACAACCAGTGAATAAAGGAGTGTGGGGCCGAGTGAAGCAGATGTTCTGCTGCGACCTGAACACGACGCGTCTCCACTGAACCTCCTGTCGCTCCGTCGCCGTCGACCACTTGTCGAGTTTCGTCCTTTTCACTTTTCTCCTTTTCACTGACACAAAGGAACTGAATGTTTGAGGCGACACTTTGATCGGTTTGTTCTGTAGCTGTGAGTCTAGTTGATTCATAGGAAATATGTTCAGTTTAAAGGTTTTAAAACTGGATTTTATTCCTCATAAAATCCAATTCTACCCTTTTATTTCCCTTTAAGTAGCAAAAATAAAGCGAATTGAAGCTACGTGATGTTCACACTGAGGAAAACATTCAGGAATTTATCTTTTTTTATCACTGAAACATTCAATCAAACCTAAATATTCCCAATTTCCTCAGAATAAGTTTCTATAAAATTCCAATTTCTGTGTCTTTGAACAAATAAAGTTTCAAGTTACAATTTAAATATTTTTTTATTTGTTCAAGGAAATTAACAAATGAGTTGAAATAATACATTTCTTAATGTCTGTTATTTCCTGAATATTAAATCATTTGACTTAGATGTGTCATAATAAATAACACTCACCCTGGTTAATGTTACATTTAAGATCATGACATGAGAAGCTGTGTAAAACAAGAGTGTAAAGAAATAAAGAAACGATTTGTAAAAGAACGTCCGTCGATGTCGACCGTCGGTCTTTTGTTTGTTCTTTGTCGTCAGCAGAATAAATTTAAAAAACCCAGACGCCACATTAATACTTTCTGTGGACGTAAGTCGACTGTACTTCATGTCTGTTTCCCTAAGAAGCTTCACGAGACACTTCAAAGCCCCGAGGAGGAGGGGGAGGGGGAGGAAGAGAGGGGAGGAGGAGGAGGAAGAGGAGGAAGAGGAGGAGGAGGAGGAGGAGGAAGAGGAGGGACGAGGAGGAGGAGGAGGAAGAGGAGGGACGAGGAGGAAGAGAGGGGAGGAGGAGGAAGAGGAGGAGGAGGAGGAGGGGGGAGGAGGGACAAGGAGGAAGAGGGACGAGGAGGAGGAGGAGGAGGAGGAAGAGGAGGAAGAGGAGGAGGGACGAGGAGGAGGAGGAAGAGGAGGAGGAGGAAGAGGAGGAGGAAGAGGAGGAAGAGGAGGGACGAGGAGGAAGAGAGGGGAGGAGGAGGAGGAAGAGGAGGAGGGACGAGGAGGAGGAAGAGGAGGAGGAAGAGAGGGGAGGAGGAGGAAGAGGAGGAGGAGGGGGGAGGAGGACGGGGAGGAAGAGGAGGAGGAGGAGGAGGAAGAGGAGGAGGAGGAGGGACGAGGAGGAGGAGGAAGAGGAGGAGGAGGAAGAGAGGGGAGGAGGAGGAAGAGGAGGAGGAGGAGGAGGGGGGAGGAGGAGGAGGAGGAGGAGGAGGGACGAGGAGGAAGAGAGGGGAGGAGGAGGAAGAGGAGGAGGAGGAGGAGGGGGGAGGAGGACGGGGAGGGGGAGGAGAGGGGGAGGAGGAGGAGGAGGAGGAGGAGGGGGCGGAGGGGGGGCGGGGGGAGCGCAGGATGCTCACACTTTAATCTTCTTATCCGCTGATGTGAGGACAAAAAAAACGTCTCAAATTCCGTTTATAAGAGAAATACTGATGCAAAGACGACGTTTTATACCAGAGTGAACAAATTGGGATGCAAATGCGAAACGAAGCCTTTGAACTGTGTAAAGTGGCATAATGGGATGATCCATAAATTATTAATCAGTGTTGGTTTAGAGGCAGAGCCCGGAGGGACGGCTGACGGAGGAGTGAATCCATCGTCTGGTGATCACTGACGAACACGTCGCTGCAAAAAGAAAAGGAACTCACAAAAAATACATGAAGTTTGGTAATATTGAACGTTTTCAGTCAACTTTTCCCATTTGAGTAATATTTTCAAAAAAGGAGTTGGTTCAGTTAGTGAAGGTTTGGTATGAGAGGAGGTCGGACACAAAGTCTGGAGTTATTAATAAGGACAAAAAGATGGAAAAATAAACGTTATGTCTTTTATTCTAATCAGAGTCTCAACAAAGGCATTAAAGATGATGTGTAAATATCTGTATTACACTAATAACGTAAGTGTAGTCAAAGGCATCACAACAAAAATACATATTTCGTTTGTTCTGTGAGAATATTATAATTTCAAACGATCGACTGAATCAAAACTTAAAGCAGCTGTCGTCTTTATTCGTACATTCAGATTTTGGCCTCAGTGATTTATCCGCTGAGCGTTTTATCGTCTTTCAGCTCGTTGTTTTGATTTGAGTTGTTTCCTCACAACTTCATTGGTTTGTTTCACAGTGGCACAAAGAAGAACCGTCTCCAGGTTGGCACTAATCCTCCGCTACCTGCCCCCCGGACCCCGGACCCACATTGTTTGGGAAGCTGGATTAGCGTCGCTCCGACGGACTCGGCATTATTGTGCTTTGCGTTGTGGAGCTCTCTCCTCGGGGATCCACCACCGCGCCGCAAGCCGCCCAGGCTAGCGCTCGAGCTAGCAGGCAGCGGAGCCAGCGTGGAGGCCGGTTGGCTGGCAGGCGGCCGGGCCGCCGAGCCAGCGCACACTGTAAAAAGACAGGTCTCACAGCCAGGTGATTTAATCACACAGACATGAAATAACAATGCAAATGTGTATTTTGATAGTTGTGATAGATGACGCTCGGCGTGTGAACACGTTCACATGGCACGAGGACGTTTCCCCTGTTCAATAATGTATCAGGGTTTTTCACGGAGCCTCATGAGGACGCAACCCTCATCCTGTGGCAACCCACCGTCTCCAATTACATTCATATATCTATAAATAATATATATTAATATTATTAACACACCTAAATTATGTTGCCAAATAACAAACATTAATATAGTTTGTAAATATTTGGAGAAGCATTTGTTTTTTCATTTGATTTTGTTCTTTTGGGAATTTTATTTTCCCTTCTGCTGCAGAGTCATGCTAAGATGGAGAGTCTATGTTCCAAGATGGAGATTATGGTTTTGGTTAAATATTAAATATAGAAGTGAACATTTCCCGGGTCATATCGACCTTCACAATAATCGACCAGGCCGTGATCTTTCACCAGACGTCCACCAGCGCTGTGAGCTGACACACTCGTCCTTCAGTTTGCCAACAGCCGACACTGTTGAAGAAGAATGCTGATAATAATAATAATGATGCCGGAATCAAAAAGCGACAATTAGAGAAATGAGTTTTCTTTGTGTGGACACCTCAGGGTTCATCATCACATTGAAGCCACAGAGAGACAGAAACCACAAAGACATTTTCAAATGAGAACGTGCTTTTTAACACTGAGTCACATTTGTGTCGCTCTGTGACTGAGGCCACGGCGTCGTTGGGTTTTTTTCCGCTGACATGTTTTGCAGCGTGCCCGCGGTGGCCAGACTCGGAGCAGCTGGTCAGTTAGCAGGCCACATGAGCGTCAGGCCGCCTCAGCGATAATGGGATTAGCTATAAGCCAGGCAGCGGGGAAAGCAGAGAGGGGAGGGGGGGCAATCGCCACTGTAAACACACACACACACACACACACACTTCACTCAAACCCCCAAAATCCAGAATCTCATACTGAACACTGGTGTGGACGCTGCAGGTACGTGAGTCAGGCTTCAGAGACACGTCACATGTTCCCGACCATGTGCTGTCACGTGCAAAAACAAAATATGTTTATTCATTTCCCCAGAGGTTCTGTTGTTGTTGCTTCTGTCTCAAAACGTCTCGGTGGAAAATTTGAAGTCGTGACAATCACCTTTGATTATGAATTCTGATCTGCCGTAAAAGATGATCGTACAAATATACATTTGAAATCTCCTCTTGTGGGGAGTTCACACCGGTGGTCACATGGTGGTCACATGGTGGTCACATGGTGGTAACATGGTGGTCACATGGTGGTTACATGGTGGTCACATGGTGGTCACATGGTGGTTATGTGGTGGTCACATGGTGGTTATGTGGTGGTCACATGGTGGTCACATGGTGGTTACATGGTGGTCACATGGTGGTTACATGGTGGTTACATGGTGGTCACATGGTGGTTACATGGTGGTCACATGGTGGTCACATGGTGGTCACATGGTGGCCACATGGTGGTCACATGGTGGTTACATGGTGGTCACATGGTGGTTACATGGTGGTTACATGGTGGTTACATGGTGGTTACATGGTGGTAACATGGTGGTCACATGGTGGTTACATGGTGGTCACATGGTGGTCACGTGGTGGTCACATGGTGTTCACATGGTGGTAACATGGTGGTAACATGGTGGTAACATGGTGGTCACATGGTGGTTACGTGGTGGTCACATGGTGGTCACATGGTGGTTACATGGTGGTTACATGGTGGTAACATGGTGGTTACATGGTGGTCACATGGTGGTTATGTGGTGGTCACATGGTGGTCACATGGTGGTCACATGGTGGTCACATGGTGGTTACATGGTGGTCACATGGTGGTCACATGGTGGTCACATGGTGGTAACATGGTGGTTACATGGTGGTCACATGGTGGTTACATGGTGGTCACATGGTGGTTACATGGTGGTTACATGGTGGTAACATGGTGGTCACATGGTGGTCACATGGTGGTTATGTGGTGGTCACATGGTGGTTACATGGTGGTTACATGGTGGTCACATGGTGGTTACATGGTGGTCACATGGTGGTTATGTGGTGGTCACATGGTGGTCACATGGTGGTTACGTGGTGGTCACATGGTGGTCACATGGTGGTCACATGGTGGTCACATGGGCCCCTGGCAAACATTCCACCAAACTACACTGGAGATATGTCGACAACCGTCTGAGACATTCTGCAAACTAACAGAAGAGTTAATCCAGTAATTTCCACAGTGTCAAATTAGAGTTTAAACATTTTCCCTAAAACCGCCCGACATGGAAGAGAAAGTGAAAAGATCCGGGTTATTTCAAGGTTAAGACAAATTCTTCCAGTGAACAGAAAACAGTATATTTGTGAACCCCGGGGTCCAGGGGATCAAGGCACCGACGTCCCTGCTTCACCACCCACCGAATCCCATTTCCCTCTCTGTCAGCACGTGAACCTTTGGGGACGGATCTTCTCTCGCAGCCTCGGCTCGCCCGCAGCGGAGGCGGTTGAACCACACTGGGCTCTAACAGGCGTCGCAGCATCTCTATTATCGCAGCCAATCTCGGCAGATTGCAGCAGATTGCAGCTCCGTCTCGTGCGCTGCGCCGACCGCAGGCTTTTAATGGCTCAAGTCTTCGCCGAGGGGAGCGCTAATGACGGCGTGAGTACGAGCAGCAATTTGGGTGTGATGAGAAAAGGCCCTGAAGTCGACATATTACTTCCTCTGAAGCGGCGGCAGAAGTACCACCACATCATTTCACCCTAAAAGCCCCCGGGCACTCCCGCTGAGGGCCGGAGAGGATTGCAGGGGATTGATCTGTGAGAGTGGATGGATGTGTGAAAGCCCGACAGAGCCGCCATATTGATTTCAGACGGCGTGCGGGAGGAGCCCGTGATAACAGAAGGTCACCGCTCCCTTAATCCTGCTCTTTAACCAGAACAGAGATGCGTCCGAGCCAGCTGACAGAGTCTGGAGGATCTGTCTCCGGGTGAGACACCGCGGCTCAAGGGCCTCCAGGCTTCTCCCCCGAAACATATGAAAAGTTCCCGTGAAGGGTTTTCAAACCGAGAGCGACGGATTCAAAGTCTGAAAGCTCCAATTTTCTAAGATTACCCCCAAAAACACCGTCACTTACCAAAAACACCGTCACTTACCAGATCACAGAGGGTCGTCGCTTTCCAAGTCTTCTTTTACCTTTTAAAAGAAGAATGTCGTCATGGTCCCGAAACTACCATCAAGTGTCCACGAATATAATTGTTTAACATTTGTACTGACGTTCCAATAAATATCTTTTTATATCTTTAGAAATGACTTTATTTTTCAAATTTGCTCTAAATTCCAATAATAGCTTCACTTTCCAATGACAACATTGCAACAAAAGACGTGTCTACTTTTCAAAAGAAATTCATCATTTTACTCCACATTTCTAAAATGTCCTCAAATGTCCAAAATGTCCAAAATGTCCAAAATGACCCTCACTTTCCAAAAACTCAAAAAATGTCTTTATTGACTTTATTCAAAAATATCAACCTCCATGATGAAGATTCTACACTTTCTAAAAACAAGTCAAGTCCACATTTAACTAAAATGTCCTCACTTGCTTAAAGTTTAAAAAGTTTTTTTACTCGACAAATACACTGCTGCACAATCGTCCATAGTGCTCAAACACACACACACACACACACACACACACACACACACACATTTCCCATGAGGCACCTGACACATGCAGCTGCCTGTGGCTCTGACATGTTCATACATGTCATTCCAACATGCTCCTTTGTGGTATCCTGGACAAAACATCCAACACACACACACACACACACACACACACACACACCTTGTTGTTGTTGTTTGTTGTTTGTGGTTTTCCTGTGTGTGACACCGTTGTATGTTTGACCTCTGACTCTGTGGCGACGAGGCAGCGACGCTGGCCTTGAAACCCTGATGAGCCTGTTGAATAAACTCCAACCTAATTATGGACTGTATGTGTGTGTGTGTGTGTGTGTGTGTGTGTGTGTGTGTGTGTGTGTGTGTGTGTGTGTGTGTGTGTGTGTGTTTGTGTGATTTTTGTGCATTCTTTTATTTTGGAGGGTAACCGTGACCATTGAGGACTCACACATGCTCAGATTCATTATTTTTATTTTATTTATACAAGTGAAAATGAACGATCGTCACCTTAAGTGCAACATTGTAAACACCATCACATGTATGAGTACGACAGGTGGAAGTAAAAGGCCTCACAAACAATACTAGCATTTTTAGTATTTTCGTATTATTACCACTTCAATTACTTTAATACTTCACTCAAAGGTCCAACTCACACATTTCTTTCTCTAGCGCTGTATTCGTCCTCTCACAGTCTCCATCAGTCGTGTCCCGGTCTACAGGTACAGTACGTGGAGGTGAGTCACGAGAGCAGCAGATCTCGTTATATGCGGATGATGTCATAATGGACGGAGACCCCGCCCCCGGTTAACAGGCTGGACTGAAGGAGCCGCAGCCGGGGCTGCTGGGAGTCTGACAGCTCTCGGGGGGGCTGAGACAGCAGGGGCTGCTGGGAGCTGCTGGTGCGGTGGAACGATGCCTGCGCATCACTCACACACACACACACACACACACACACACACACACACACACACACACAGCTAGCCGTGCCTTTGTCTGGCATGTCCACATGCATCTGTTATGCATGGCAGTACTAGCACTGACAGTCTGCTATTGTTGCCCCCCCCCCTCCCCTCAGTTTGGGGTAATTGCTGGTCCTAATTAGTTCACACACACACACACACACACACACACACACACACACTCACATAAACACACACACTCACATAAACACACACACATTTGCCAAAAACACTGATTAAAAGCCTGAGTCCAATCAAAGGGAAGCTTCGCTGAAACAATGACTTTTCTCGAGCGTCATTGTTCATTTCACAAGTGAGAGATTTATGACTTCATTCTGTTTTTAATATCATAATGTACAGTATAATACTGTTGTCTTTTATTGCAGTGAGGTCGGTGGATTGTGGAGGTGAACAAAGCAGCGGTTTCATTTTTCTCCATTTTCAAGTTCATCTTCAAACTTCATCCACAAGTCCACAGTTATTGGAGGTATATTCATGTCAGTGTTGCTGTCGCTACATGGCTAACGTTAGCATTAGCAGCTGCGTATGGTTATGAATCTCGTAGTAAACGTTCAGAGTTTAGCATCAATGCTAACCGTCGCTTCTACCGAAGTTAGCATGCTAACCAGCTAGCCCCCCTGTTTGTTTTGGTCATTTTCCAATATGGCGGCGAGTTGCCGTCACGAAAACGCGAATGGTTGGCGGCCTGATGAACCATGAGACGGGGTCAAGACCTGTGGGCGAACTATGAGTTGAGTGTATTTCATCACAGGGTTTGTTTCCCAAAGTTACAGACGTGCCTCTGTGCTCAGGTGTGTTTCTTCTCCCCCAAAGATCAACTTGGTAAGACACTTTAAACTTGACCTAAAAAGATCGGAGGACGTGGAGGTTGACATCATCTCTGCCGAGTTGCAACTGATCCTCTGAAGTCCTGTTGCCACGCGCTGCAGGCCGTCGTCATGGACGCCGTAACCTGATGAGGATCGAGGCCTTCGCAGGGGGAATACCGTGAGAGTGCCTCTACTCGAGATAATCGCCGGAGCGCGGCCTCCCCGGGCTCCCAGGGGCCCCCCGGGACCCCGGGCACCGCCACAGCCCTGATTTAATCTGCTCATTATCACACAGAAAAATACTGCTGGAGTTCATCAGCACGTCTGGGATTTCATCTGTGAGGCTGCACGGGTCCATAGATTCATGGTGAACCTGTGTTTGACTGTAGTACGCGATCGCATTAACCTAGTCCTCTCTGATATCTGCACAAGGACATGAACATGATCCACAACATTCATTTGATCTGTATTTGCCCTTTCCTGTCAATCAATCTATCAATCAAACTTTATCATTAAAGAACCTTTCAAACAAATTAAAAGCAATTCAACTTTTTTTAAAGGTTGATTGACGAAACATACGTTAGAAATTGTTGAATAAAAACTCACAACGATCAATAATTGAAAAGACAACAGTAAAAGAAGCGAAATTATGATTTTTTTTAAAAGACATAAAACAACGATAAACAAAATGATGAAGTGATCCACAAAATGAATGATACTAAGATAGAAAAAGGTCCAAGAATATGAAAAGCTGTGCCAGGGATGAAAGTCATTTTGCAAACCACAGCACCACCTAGAGTTGGAGAGGAGGAAGTTCACACAGACAGAGAGTTGAAGTGTAATAAGTTCAGGAAGATCTGGATCTCAGAGGCTGAACATATGTAGAATGAAACATCGGAATATTCACGAGGAACTGCTGTTCTACGGTGTTTTGCTGTTCGTCATCTTTATAGCTTCACACTTACTAAGGATTAAAAATCATAATTTCCTTCTCTTCACTCAGGGAGACACTGAATTACTAAATATATTTTTTTTTTAAATATGAAAATAATGTGGTAAGACCAACAAAGTAAACACAATACAAGACAAATACCTTTTATTTGACTTTTCAATCAGTTTTTATTGACAGTTAATATTTCCCTGAGAACATTAATCGAAGATGTAGTGAAGATGGAAAGTCTGAATATTGTTTTATATTTTTAAAATGTGATTATATTGTGATTTCATCTAAACAAACCACTTTCCTTTTACAATTTTGTCTGTTTGACATTTTTTCCTTCCCGCTTCTCCTGCACACACTTTGTTGACTTTAAGACAATATTCATATAAATCTGAATATTTATAAGTAACAGTATATTTGAAACATATTTATATTCACCTGAATAGGAAAGTGGTCTCAAATTTTTGGAACTTGCCTTATACACATACAGTTTATTATTATTATAAAATATAAAGAAATCATAAAATATAGTCACTCATAATATAACACACACACACAGACTATAGAAGCAGTTGCAGAGCTCTCACATCACCAGCAGGTGGCGGTAAACGACCAGGAATAAATATTCCTGAAGAAAAAAAACCTGTGCAGGAAGTGTGAGCGTTTCCTCTCTCTACTGCGCATGCTCAGCGTCTGCCCGTCAGCAGGGTGTTGTGCTCAGAGTTCAGTCCCCGACGAGCCTCGTGCAGGACGATGGTGAGTTCACACTTTATGACTTTTAATTTTCAGAAAACAAAACCTGTGCAACATTCAGACAGTTTTATTTCCACCGACTGAGTCACGAGTCTGTCCAGCTGCAGCACTGAAGCTCTCTGGGGTTAATAAAGTTGAGTGACATGAGCCTGGAACTTGGGCCGACATATCAACAGATATTTTAAATATATATATCTATATATAAATGTGTGTGTGTGTGTGTGTGTGTGTGTGTGTGTGTGTGTGTGTGTGTGTGTGTGTTTTCTGTGATTCCTCAAACCCTCAAAACAAATGAAATGTAACTGAGGCTCGATATTTTACAGTTTAACCATAAACTTTATTATGTATAGAAAAAGTAAAATACAACAAAATATATAGAACTAAAACTGAGGAAATAAACAGTTTTATTTCATTCAATTAATACAATAATATTTTTTTATGATTTAATATATTTTTATGTATTTTTTATAATAAAAAATACAGAAAAGATGTTCTGCATTATTTATTCTGTAAAATAAATTCACTTTCACTGCAAATACAAACAACTATACCGATATTTCTGTGAAAGACTCCCCATCAGCCAGTTTTTATCTGTTGTCAAAAAGCTCTTTGGTTTTCCCAGTATTCTTATATTTATCTTATGTCACATCTATAAAAAATATATAAATATAAAATTGGCAGTAGTGAAGTGTAACGTTATTCAAGAACTGAGCTCCAGAACAGTTTTGTGCTTCGTGACATTTATTCTAACATCATTATTTTCATCTTGTGCTACTTTATTCTTTTTCCTCCTCTTTAATTTCAGAAGGAAATATTTGACTTTTGACTTCACTGCTTCATTTCATACGAGGAAGAAGAACACAAACAAACATTTGATCTTAATAAAAGCTGCTTATATGTAAATGCATCTGTAAAATCAAAAACAGTTTATTTGATGAAGACAACACTGTGATTTCAATACTTTAATGTAAATGTTGATGATATTTTACTAAAGTAAAGTTTTGAGTTCAGGTATTGTTAGTGTGTTAATGTTAATTTATTTCTGCTCAGCTGTGGATTTGGCCTCTTACATGATGAAAGTGTTTTTTACAATCATGGCTTTTGGGAGAATATTTGAATAAATGTCATGCAAATCTGAATGAAATATGACGTTTGACGTTATTTACAATGATCATATTCGCTGATGGTTGAGGCTCGTTGGTTCACACGTCAGCTCATGTCGGGTCACATGACTCCCTCCTCACATCCACCCGGCCCCTCCCTCCCTGTGGGGTCAGAGGTCACGGCTGGTGTTTAGTTAAGCACGGTGATCCTGTTAAAGATCTGAATGGACCACACACACACACACACACACTGGACAAAAAGAGAGGGTTTTTTTCTGGATTAACTCAGTTCAGAGACGATTTTGTGCTTTTCCAGCTCGTTGGATAAAAACTGGGCCCGGATTCACATTTAAGAACAAAACTCTTCCGACGTCTCTTATGTTCACTGCAAACAAACCTTTACTCATGTGCTTGACGAACAGATGAATGATAACCATCCAATTAACAATGGCCTTCATATCTACTTTTTAATCTCATTGCTTTTATGTTTTCACTTTTAAAATGGTGAAAAGAAAACGGTGAAATAAAATAAAAAACACAAAACAAATGAAATGAAGTCTTGTTTTTCTCCCAGAGTTCAGCGGGAGGGGGTTCGGCCCTGCGGGTCCACGCCGTCCGGTTCGGCCCGGGTCAAGAGCTGTTGGGATCTCTGCAGGCGTTCGTGCAGGAGCGGCGACTGCGAGCGCCGTTCGTCCTCACCTGCGTGGGCAGCGTCACCAAGGCGACGCTCCGGCTGGCGAACGCCACGGCGTCCAACACAAATGAGGTAGAGAGACCCCGAGACGTGGCGACGGGAAGTCGTAGCAGATGATTGTTCCCGACCCGGAGACCAGCTTCATTTTGATTATTAAATATACTTTACTAAACCTGAAATGTTCCATTTAAAGTTTATACACACGACTCCTCCCTCAGGTGATCCAGCTCAGCGGGCGCCACGAGATCGTGTCCCTGGTCGGCACGCTGAACCCCGAGGCCCACCTCCACGTCTGCCTGTCGGACGCTGAGGGCCGGACGGTCGGCGGCCACGTGCTCGGGGACCTGGAGGTGTTCACCACGGCCGAGGTGGTCGTCGGCGAGGCGGTCGACCTGCGCTTCACCCGGGAGACGGACGAGCGCACGGGTTTCCCCGAGCTCGTGGTCGGGCCGCGCACGCCGACGGACGAACCGGCATGATTCCAATAACTGAACCTGCCTCGTACAAACAATAAAAAAAAAACAATAAACCAACAACACTTGTCCCTGTAGCCTTGTTAGCCGGGCGGCCGCCATCCCTCACGTGTTGAGCATCACTTTGCTCAAAGTGTGTTTCACGTTCGTCCTGATGTTAGTTCACTTTTCCTGTGTTGTACATTCTCTCGCCTGCAGCTGGGAGACTCATGATGAGGACGACGTTACTGACACACACTGAACCACTGCGACTTTTGTTTAGTGATCACTAATGTGAAACAGTGAGGCCAAATCATCACGACCGCCCCCTGGTGTCTGGCTGCAGTATAGGTCATAGGCCCCGCCCCCTCCATGTTAGCAGATGGGACATGGACCAAAAAAAAAATCATTAAATGTTTCCAAATGGGGCGTGAGCATGTCTAGTTTACGTGATGTGTGTTCGTGTGGACGCAGCCTGAGTGTTGGTCCGGCTTCAAGCGCGACGTCTTCGGCGTGCAGCTTCCGAACACGCGCGCGCATCCCGCGGCCAATGGCAGCGGCTCGGCGGGCGTCGCAGCTTTCTGCTAATTGATGTTAAACTGAGCTGCAGCCTTTCAGAGCATCTGACCCCCCCGGTCGGGACCAGACAAAGCGACAACGCCTCCCAGGGATTAACCGTGACCGTGATGAAGAACGAGGGGCCTCCGTCGCCATGTGGCGGAGGAGGAGGAGGAGGGGGGGCGGGGTAAGTGGGAACAGCCTTTTAGTGTAGTTGGACCTCCAGACTGATGGTGTCCAGCCACATTACTCAACGCTGTTCAGGATTCATTCACTGATCATTTGATGTAGGTGTTGGTTGATAACGTGGTTGGTCCACAGACCTTCACCAACCTTGTCAGGGATTCTCCTCTGATCCCAACGTTCCCCGCCGTCGCAGAGCTTCTTGACTCGCTTTACACGACAGACCTACGTCCTGTCGTCGTCACCTCCCTGACGCTCGACTCTGATTGGTTTGTAGACGGGCGTGACGCCGGCGTGTCGTCAGTTCGGCGGGAGGACTTTTCTGTTTCCGCTCCGCCGTCCTCTCACCTCCTCTCGCTCAGAAAATAACGATTTTCATGCGTTTTTTCAAGTTGCCAACAACATATTGTTTCCTCGGACCAATGGAACACTGTGTCTCCTGTCGCCAGGTGCGTCTTGTAAGCTGCCTCCACTTGCATCCCCAAAAAGTAGTTTTCACACTGCTGACGAACCCGAACCATGGTCCAGTTTGATCCGTGGTCCGAGGAACCGATCACACCTGCACATTTTGGTTCGGACCAAACGAGGCCCGAACTGAGATGAGCGTCAGGCGCCTTCGGAAACTAAAACAAGCGACATATTTGAGAAGATTTGATGTGAAAACTAATTTGAATGTTGTTTCTGTGTCTTGAATCTTCCTCCATCATGAACAAACCACCACAGAGGTTTTGAAAAACAACTTTTCCCGCTTCCAACTTCCGATGCGTTTCCATCCGAACCGCGGCTCAGATTCAACTGAACGTCGACAATTAAAACCCAGAGAAAAGAAAATGTGAAGTTAAGTAACGAGAGCATCAGGATAAAGTTGTCGCCGTTATGTTTTGCCACTTGGTGCCACCGAACCGGTGCAGAGGAACACGGCCAGGAGAAGATGGCCGCACGTTTCCTCCGGCTGGCGTCCGCGCGACAGCGGGTCGGCCGCCACATTAAAGCCGAGCTACAAAGAGTTCCCCCGCTGCAGCTTTGTGCTTTTGTTTTGCCGCGTTCGACGCAGCATGGTGGCCGAGGAAAGGCGTTGGTGGTCTGCCCCAGTGCCCCCTGGGAGACGGTTTGAACATCCGACTAAAGCGGCTCAGTTCTCTTCCCTGACAAATTAGCAGCAAGGCGGCGGCTCGGGCCACATGTTCCGGATTTGGAAATGAAGCTTTTGATCTAAAGTCCGTTCTCAACGCTCATCTCTTTCTCCAAACGGCACATTTGTGAAGCAGAGGTGATCAAACCCAGTGTGTTGTTTCTGCTGTGCTCACACACACACTTGTCCAATTTTCACAGAGCGACGCGACTCGTCCGTTTTTGAAATGTTCTGTGAATCACACGCGGACGAAGCGTTTGTTGTTTATTAATGTTCCTCAGCGGCGTTTGCAGTCGGCCTCCCGCTGTGAGGCGCCAATTACATTTGACTGTGATGCTCTTGCTCCACAAAGATGTTGACTTTCATCTCTGCAGATGCATGTGGCCGCGTTCACACTGCAGCTCGATTCTTCATCATGGACAGAGATGGAAATATGAACTTTGCCGGTGATAAAAATGTTTTGATTTCATATAACAAGATGAAGATGTATCTACCTGATCGAACCTGCCACGACCTGAGAGTTGTTGTGTCTCACGTGTGATCTGAAGCTCTGTAGGGGGAACAATTAAATACATGTATTTCTGTGTAATTTGCAGATTAAGAATTTAATGAAATGCTGCGAAACTGGAAGATGTGACAGTGATGCAAACACCATTAAAAGCATCAATGCACGAGGGAATGAATAACCAGGTCACAACCAGGTCCCTATAGGTCATAACCAGGTCACAACCAGGTCCCTATAGGTCATAACCAGGTCACAGCCAGGTCCCTATAGGTCATAACCAGGTCACAACCAGGTCCCTATAGGTCATAACCAGGTCATAACCAAGCCCCTATAGGTCATAACCAGGTCTTAAAGTTCATATCAGGCCGTAAATGTCATAACCAGGTCATAACGGTCATATCCAGGCACCTACAGATCATAACCAGGTCATGAAGGTCATAACCAGGTCACAACCAGGCCCCTATAGGTCATAACCAGGTCCTCAAAGGTGCGTTCCACCTCTGCTCAGGTGAACCTGGTCCTCCTGCAGCGGCAGTCGTTGGTCTCTTCCTCGACAGACGAGGAGCGGAGGAGCCGGTGAGGAGGCTCGATGGCGATTCTTCTGTGTAGTATCTGCTCCTTTTCCTCATTAGTCACTTCCCCCTGTCGCCTCCTCGTCCCTCAGGTCGTGTTATCTGTTTGAGTAATGAGTCGTGGCCCCGCCGCCCCCTCTCCGCCTCACTCCTAACGAGAACAACCCAGGTCATTTGTGAGTCGCCTGCTTAATGGAGCTGAGGGGGAAACGAGCCAAGCCACGGCGCTCGGCGGTGGCGGCCACGGGCCTCCCTCCCTCCCTCCCTCCCCCCCCCCGGGGGGCCGGCGATCAGCCGCCTTTCATGTGGCAGCCGAACATCTCCCAGGCTAATGACACAGAGCTGCGTTTGAATGTCGCAGCATGAAGCGGAGGACTGGACGAGGGACCCGCACGGATCCCAACATCAGAGGAGGGAAGTTGTCACAAGTTCTGGTGAGTTTTTATACCAACACACACACACACACACACACACACACACACACACACACACAGATCAAAATGACTGTAAACACACAGTTACGTTCTGTCTCCAACAACAACAACAAAGCAGCCACAAGAGAAAGTTTCTCCTCAGAGGCAGAGGAACACAAACCCTTTATTAGAGGATGTGCCGGTGCAACATCCTGCAGTCTGACACTAGAGGATGTGTATTTTAAGGAAAGATGCCCGTGACGGAGAAGACGAGCAGAGGTCACCCTCCACTGGTTCAGATCAGCCAAAGAAAGAAAATGAGAAGAAAAGTGGGTAAAGACAAATGGGAAGAAAGAGAATCAAAGACGGAACGAACGGAATCATTAAAGAAAGGTCTTCCTGAGAAACTGACTTGACGGATGAGTTTGCTGACCTTTGTTTGGAGTGTGACTTTAACCACGCTGTGGTCATATCTAAGAGGGTTGATTATTAGTCGGCAGGATGGAGAAGGTGTCGCCTCCGCGATGTGACGTCGCTGCAGCTGGATATTCTCGGAGAAAGTTGAAGATATATAGTCCAGAGATATGATCTCATGTACAAACAGTCCATCCACAGATTATTATGAAAACATTTCTGAAGCTGCAGGTTCATGATGCATTTTTAAAAAACAAAAACAAAAATTCTTTATCTTAACGGAGAAGTTTAATTTGCCAACTGCTGTCCTGTTCTGAATCTACGGTATGAAAATAAAGGATTTGGTTAAAGTCTAGAAATATATATATATACAAAGTGTCACTAAAGCTCTGAAGGAGGGGACACACCGGGGCCTCAGAGCCTCCATGGCCCCTAACGATACGATTTGTCACCACCAGGGGGCAGCACGAGTCAAGAAGTCCTGGAGAGGAAGAGCTCTGTAAATCAGGAGGATGTGTGTGTGTGTGTGTGTGTGTGTGTGTGTCACCTGAGGATGAAGTGGTTGAGCTGAATTGCTTGTCACCAATATTGTAAACTACACTTACAGTGTAGATATGATATGATAAAAACCACAACACTTATTAACTGTCAAAATCTCATTTTCTTCTTTTTTAAATATCATCATAGAGACAAAACAATGTGCATGACTCAAAAGTTGTGCCAGTCCACCCACAGTGCTGAAATGACAGAAAATACCAGAGATAACTAGATCTGAAATCTTTCATCCATCTTAATTCACTTGCTCTCATTTATGTATTCATACATGATATTTATTTGTTGATGTGGTGTGGTAAACTGACCAAATCTCTTCAGGAATAATAATGAATTGAGGTTTTAATTCGCCGGCTGTGTCATGGAGCTGATGCAGCTCGAGCTCGGCAGAACAGAGCGTTTGTCACGGCAGGAAAAGTTCATGAATACATTTTTAAAAAGCATAAAATAAGGGAGATATCTGCTGAGAGTCTCTGGATGTGTTACGGGAGCTGATATTGTGAAACCAAATTTCCTTGTGTGTCTGAAAAAGAGGTGTTAACTGTACCGGACTATTAGATCTGGCTGTTCAATACAACGGTTCGGTCATTTCGTTGTTATTTTATTCAAATAAGCTGCGTTTCCACCGTGCGTTACCTCATTACTGGTCCCTGCTCGGAGGGCCGCGCGTGATTAAAGTACAGGAACCTGTGTGGCCGGGGTGTGCAGCGCTGAAGGCGCCTGATTGGTCGAGCGCTGCAGCGTCGCATTTGGTTTCCTTACTTTGCGTTGGGTATTTCAGGCGTTTCGATTGGTTACTGGTCCTCGTCTTTAGTCTGCACCAGAGACGTGGGTGAACAACGGTCGGCGGGAACCTTCTCGTTCCAGATCGAAACTTGTCTGCAGAATGTCAAGAGGCACTTGACTCAACTGCCGCATTATTTAAAAAGGATTGAGCGGAATGTTAAGGGAGACGTTCACGTTGTCCCTCCGAGCTAGTGTAAGCTAACAGCGCTAGCAGCGGCTCCGAAATGTTGCTCTCCAAAAAACACAGGAAGAGAAAGATGGACGACCGACTTCTCCGACCAATGATTCGAACCTTTGACTTTGACGAGGGCTCCCGAGGGAAACGTGAGGGGAACTCCCATTGGCAATAATTGAGTCCCACTCCAGGGGGGGGGGGGACCCCGGGGGGGGGACCCCGCTCTGTGTGGTTATTACAATGCCTTCTCCTCTCACGTGCAGGTGAGGACCCCTCGCCGCCGGTCTCTCTGCTTCTAAGTCAGAACCTTAACTGAGGCAAATTTAGTTCAATTAACCCACTTTATCTCTGCGAGAGTGTTTCAGAGCGTCTGGTTCAGATTCACCAGCGATCCTACTGTCCTGTGGGTTCTGTGACGGAGGCGAAGGGCAATTTTTACTCTGTTAAAAACACGAGCAAACAAACATACGGATGAATGAATAAACAAAAACATCAATAATTCAATAAGGCTAGATGTTTTTTCAAAGGGGGAGTTGGTATTTGATCAGCGATGTTCAAATAATGAGAGATTTTCCTGGTAAAAGTGTTTTACTTCAACTTAGATGATTAGCATTCTAACTAGCTATCCCCGACGCCGAGGTTCAATCAAGCTGACGTGAAGCTCAACTTGAGGGCGAGGGTTGGGTACGCTGGGAGAAGCAGCAAGATTGAACCAAAAACCGGAACGTTTTTCGGGTCTTTAAACCAAAAGTTGCTATTCTATCTCCGTAGAGCTGCAGAATTGGTGCCAATCATCTGTGGGTTGGTCACTACAAGAAACCACGGTCCCATCACTCACAGCCATGAACTGTTTCAGCACTTTAAGCCCGTACGTTTTGTTTTAATGGAGTTTTTTTCCCCCAAAGTTAATATTCAATATTTGACTTTGTCCTCCAACGATGAGCCCAAACAGGCAGAGACTAAAACCACCCCCAGTCCCCTTTTGTCCCCGAAGGCTTTTCCACAAAGACGTATCGAATTCATCCAAAAGGCCCAAACAAACGAGTGGTTACGTGCGAGTCTGTGTGCGTTTTCATCGCAGGGATGAAGAAACTGCCACGCAGCGGGTCTTTGTTTCCGCGGCACAATGGGCAGAGTCGGACTCAAAGAGGCTGAGATGTGAAGACATTCTGCCTCGCCGAGGACACGTCTCTGCACCTCCGAGACACAAATTGCTGCATTTATTCCGCGGGAGTTCCCGCTGAGCTTTTCATGTGCAGGCTAAAGGGATCAGCTAATGACAGGCGCGCGTTTAGCCGCCGCCTTTGTTAGCATGAAACTACGGTAGAGTTTGAATTGGACCAACGCGACGGGAAGGAGATCCATCTCTCTTTGGAAGCATGTCTGTGGAAAAAAGAATTTTGTCTTGACACACACTTTTATTGAACTTGTTCCGATCAGATGGTCGATTTTCCTTCGTCTACGACGAATCTGATTCTGAAGATGAAATCACATCTGCAGTGTCTCTGTGTGAAATTCATCTTTTTGTTGCGAGGTTCTGCTTAAATCTATTTATTTGTGTGGTTATTTTGGATCTAGATTTTAAATTATTATATGTCCTCTACACTGTGTCGGCTATGTTTCTTATTTTATGTGATAAGTTTTATCGGTGTTGTCCCCGTTAAATAATCAAATTAATAAAATAAATATGTGATTTTCACAGACGTTACTGTCCTGACTATCTATCCATCTATCCATCTATCCATCTATCTATCTATCTATCTATCTATCTATCTATCTATCCATCCATCCATCCATCCATCCATCCATCCATCCATCCATCCATCCATCTATCTATCTATCTATCTATCTATCTATCTATCTATCTATCTATCTATCTATCTATCTATCTATCTATCTATCTATCTATCTATCTATCTATCCATCCATCCATCCATCCATCCATCCATCCATCCATCCATCCATCCATCCATCCATCCATCCATCCATCCATCCATCCATCATCCATCCATCCATCCATCCATCCATCCATCCATCCATCCATCTATCTATCTATCTATCTATCTATCTATCTATCTATCTATCTATCTATCTATCTATCTATCTATCTATCTATCTATCTATCTATCTATCTATCCATCCATCCATCCATCCATCTATCTATCTATCTATCTATCTATCTATTAATTATTTGACTGACAGTAAAATATGACCATCAAGTAATCGCTCCTAACCCTGTTACAACTTCTCCACTGTTTGTCTTCTGTTTTATGTGATAATCAATTGAATATATTCATTCTTCAAAGAAGAAATCTGATGCCATCATCTTGGCAGTCACCGACCTTTTTCTTACATTTTATGGACCAAACAATTATTCAAAACAAATCGTTCACCCAGTTTGTGCTCCTCTGGTAGCTGAACAAGAATTCATTATGAGTTTGTTTAAACTGAAGGAAATGCATTTCAGGTTTAGGTTGTGGTTGTCCATTTATGAGACACGTTTGAAAAATTGTGAACGAGATGGAGATTTTGATTTTAACTATTTTCCGCATCCACGACTCAAAGTATGAAAAGAAAAGAAAGGGAATTGTGTCATTAATGCTTTAACAGGAAGTCACACTGGTTCCTGCTGCAAACATCAGACAAACAATGCTGTCGTTTCATATTTAATCACATTTACCAAACAGAAGGAAATATGAATATGAAATTATTATTTTGATAAATGTACATGATTACAATATACATTTTATCTGTCGGCTAAATCAAATCATGGAACATGAGTTCAGTGTCAGTCCATCGCAGTATGATTTTACAGAAAGATTAAATAGCTCCCCAGAAAATCATAATAGCTTATTGTTTTCATTGAACATGATTTTAAGACGCTGATGTTCAGCCTCTTTGCATCTGAAGCTGCAGCTGGAACGAGACAGAATGAGGGGAAAAAGCCAAAGCACGCACACACACACACACACACACACACACACACACACACACACACACACTGGTTATGATGCTGATGATCCCCCACGTGAGGGCGCTCTCCCTCTTCCCCTCCTCTGCCCGTCTGAGAATCATTCATCTCACAGACTCTGAGAAAATGACTCAACCTGTGTGTTTTCATTTGATTTCATCCTGTTTGAGTGATATTGAAAACGTTTCTGCCTCCAGTCGTTTGCATGAAAACAAGAGTTTTGACTCCTGAAATGTTCAAACTGAAACTTTCGGGGGTGAAATTCGGCTCAAAGTTGCTTTTGGTCAAATTTGTGGAAATTAGTCTGCAGTGTGTGTGTGTGTGTGTGTGTGTGTGTGTGTGTGTGTGTGTGTGTGTGTGTGTTTCTGCAGCAGTAAAGTGTGTCTTCATGCCACGTTTCTGAGCCGGAACTCGTTTCAGTTTGTTTCTCACGTCTGTGATTTGCATCCGATGATTTCCCCTCGTTTCACCTGCAGCAGCGTCGATGTTTATGGAAACGGCCTCGTCGGAGGAGGAGGAGGAGGAGGAGGAGGAGGCCAAGTGTTTTCCATCAGCGTCTATAGTCTGCAGCAATAATGACACTGCAGTGTTGATGTCAGGTCGGCCCTGCATGAAGAGAGACGGGGAGGGTGGAGGGAGGCTGGTGCCCCATCCACCCCCCAAAACCCCCACCTGCACCCCTGCTGAATGAACCAGTGAGGAGAGAGGAAAATATCTAATTCCCCTTAAACATGGTGCTGCAGGGAGGAAGTGAGGAGGACCTGAGGAGGAAGTCAGGAGGACCTGAGGAGGAAGTGAGGAGGACCTGAGGAGGAAGTGAGGAGGACGTGAGGAGGACATTAGGAGGAAGTGAGAGGGAAGTGGGAGCGAAGTGAGGAGGACATGAGGAGGAAGTGAGGAGGACCTGAGGAGGAAGTGAGGAGGACCGGAGGAGGAAGTGAGAGGGAAGTGGGAGGGAAGTGAGGAGGATGTGAGGAGGACGTGAGGAGGACGTGAGGAGGACATGAGGAGGACGTGAGGAGGAACTGAGAGGGAATCTGTTCACGGAGTCGCCCATTAAAGGAACATTACGTAAGATCAGACTGCAGCTGATGCAGATTCAGACATGATACGATTACAGGAACGTGAACATGGACACGAGTCAGAGTCTGCAACGAAAGCGTTTAACAAACACAACAATGACAATAATTTAAAAAAGAATTAAAATGATCTTTATTAAAAGGTTGGGATCATTTCAAAACAGAGAAAACAAGAAAGTTTTTTTTAAATATATGAACTGATAACTCAGTATCTGATCATTGTTGGCTTATCGGTGATGCATTGTTTGGTTTATTTTTTTATTAGTTTTGTTTGTTTGATGTGTATTTTTTTCAAACCAGGTCGTTGAGTATTTTTTGTCATTACCAGTTATTATTTTTTATGTTAATTTCATTAATTTATTGATTTTATTAGATTTGTTGTTTCATTTGGTGAAATCCTCCTGGTGCTGAATTTTTCTTGTATTGTTTATCAGACTTTCTTCATACATATAAGAACCAGCCATTTTGAGTATAGCTTGACTGAAATAGAATATCGTTGACTATGAAATGATGCCTGCTATTTTTGCAAACTTTCAAAAGTATCATCTGTTGACTGCGTCTCTGTGAACTTTAACAATCCTTTTTCTGACGCATGTTGATACAGTTTCTGTTTATTTTACTCAAGATTAAATACCTCAAGTAGCTTTTGATTCTGTATAGATTTTCACTTTTTCACTTCTAGTTTAGATTTAAAAATGGTTTCTTTGTGATTTCCATTGTTTTTGTAATTACATAAATCATAATTATTATTATAATTACTAATGATATTTTTGTGATGATTCAAGATATTATTGTAGCATAATTTTATTTGATATAGTCTCAATTATGTATATTATTTTTTACAAATACTCTTTTGCCTGCAGTGCCGCTTTTGACCGCCGGTGTCGCTGTGGGCCGAAGGGGCTCCGCCAGAGTGCACCGGAAACAGGACGAAGTTAACCGGAAGAAGTACACAAAAGGCCGTGGCCAACAGCATGTAGCCGCGGCGGATTCACGCAACATCAACAAACAGTTTTAAATTGAGCCGCTTCGAGCCGTTTCCTACGAGTTGCGCGTATTTTTTTTTAAAGAAGCTGACAGAGAGACGATTCCTCACCGGAGATGGGAGTCCCGGCGTTTTTCCGTTGGCTTAGCCGAAAGTATGCGTCAATCATTGTGCACTGCGTGGAGGAGAAGGTAAGCGGCTAGCATGCTAGCCAGCTAGCTAGCTAACAACAAAAACCGCTTTCTACGTAACCGCTGTCGTGATTTAAAGGTTCGAGCCGTTTAAACGCGCGTGGTTCTGTGAATACACGTTTTAATAATCCATGCGTACACTCGTGTTGCTGCTTTTTCACCGAGACTTCGTGAACTTTTAAGATTTTTTTTTTAGTTCGTCACAAATTCATTTCGGAAAACATCGGAAGTTCATCGGACTTCCCGATGTAAACAAACCCGCCTCACATCTGTAACCGCCGACACAAAGCCTCCCCTTTTAAATGAGTTCATTATTCATATATATTCCACTACGTCATACAGAAAGAAAGACGTGTGCATGGAGCTGATGGAAAATAAAGACAAACTAACAAACTCCGGTAGAAATCAACAATTCTCAATATTGAATTTCGGCGGGAAAAGTCATTGAAGTCGCCGCCACGTGTGTTGTGTTACTGACGCTGTGTGGGGGTCACAGCTCATCTCATATTTTATGATCATTCAGCTGATGTCCTTCAGACCAGGTCCACGTCTTCACGTGACAGCTGTCCAGACTTTTGGAATATTGATAATCCCAAATTGATTTATTGTCTAATTGTCGTTGTCAAACATGTGGTTCACTCTGTCTTTGCTTTTTTCCGCCTCCGCAGGGGAAACAGTGTAACGGAGTCCGTATTCCTGTGGACACGACCAAGCCGAACCCCAACGACGTGGAGTTTGACAACTTGTACTTGGACATGAACGGGATCATTCACCCGTGTACACATCCGGAGGACAAGTGAGGACGTTTACAGCTGATGTCTGTTGAGACCGCGATGTCTGACATGAAGGTCAAACCTTTAATCTCTCTCTCCCTGAACTTTTTTCCCAGACCTGCTCCCAAAAACGAAGACGAGATGATGGTCGCCATCTTTGAGTACATCGACCGCCTGTTCAACATCGTGCGGCCCAGGAGGGTTTTGTACATGGCCATCGACGGAGTGGTGAGTAAATAGAGGGAAATATATGATGTATGCCGTACAAGAAAATCCTTCGGTGGCCGCCCTGAAGTGTTAAGTAGAAATCTCACCGCGTTCGACTCTCCCCAGGCTCCGCGCGCCAAAATGAACCAGCAGCGCTCTCGTCGGTTCCGTGCCTCCAAAGAGGGCGTGGAGCTGACAGAGGAGAAGCAGCGCATGAGGGAGGAGGTCATCCAGAGAGGTGAGGGGCTTTTCAGCACGACACCTCACTCCTGACGGATATTTAGAATCACCTTATTGATCCACACGGGGGAAATTGGGTGTACACGAGTGTCTTTGAGTAGACACAATTATTGTACGGCAAATGGTGGACAACGTTTTCCTTTTATAACTTGATTTTAAAGGAAAAGAACCGGTCTGTTGTTTTAAGACTTTTTGTGCGTTGATATTATTTGGGGCCCGGTCATGTTTCATCAAGTTAACGTTTGTGTTTGAGAGGAAACGCTGAAAGTTGAAGCCCTGAATTTACCAGACAGAATCTTCACTATAGCTCGACAGGCGATGCTGATTATTTTCAATTTATCTTTATTCTCATTTCTCACGTTATTTGATTTTCTTTTTTTTCTCTCCAGGCGGTTATCTTCCTCCAGAGGAGATTAAGGAGAGATTTGACAGCAACTGCATCACTCCAGTAAGTCGTCTGTTTTTACAAGAAAACTTTTTTTATTTACGTGTAACAACCAAATTCCAGGATTTTTCAATAAAAGAGTAATGTGAATTCTTGTGTTTCCAGGGAACAGAGTTCATGGACAACCTGGCACAATGTCTTCGATACTACGTCGCAGAAAGACTCAGCAACGATCCGGGATGGAAGAACGTCACCGTGAGTTTAGCTGCTGCTCAGACTTTCAAACGCAGACAGAGATGTTACAACATTTCTTCTTGTTTTTGACAATCAAAGGTGTGACATGTTAGATTCTTGTTTTTGTGTGTGGATGTAGACGCTGTCGAGTCTTAAACTGTGTTTGTGCTGCAGGTTTTGTTGTCTGACGCGAGTGTTCCCGGTGAAGGTGAACACAAGATCATGGACTACATCCGGAGACAGAGAGGTGCGGTCGCCTCACGCTGGCACATTGGAATAACCAGATTAAATTCTTTCACATTTTGAAACACCGTCAGAAAAGTAACTGACTCGTGTGTTTGTGATTCACTCTTACAGCTCAACCCAACCACGACCCGAACACACACCACTGCCTGTGTGGAGCCGACGGTGAGAATCAGAACTTTAGGAAGATCTGACCCCATTGTTTCTGACAGTTTTGTCTTTTAAATTCCGGCTCGTCGAAGTTAACCCTCTTGTCTTTTTCCGCGATGCGGCCGATCAGCCGACCTGATCATGCTTGGCCTTGCGACTCACGAGCCGAACTTCACCATCATCAGGGAGGAGTTCAAGCCCAACAAGCCCCGACCCTGCGCGCTCTGCAACCAGATGGGCCACGAGATCAAAGACTGTCAGGGGACGGCCCGAGAGAAACAGGGACAAGTGAGCAGTCGCACGTGACAATGGATGATTAAACACACACGCATTTATATAGTTTACAAGAACCTGAACAGCTTTAAGTTTCCAAATGGTTTTTATCTCGTCTTTTGGATAATTTTTTCATTTCATATATTCAGTATAATCAGGCATCTTCTTTACTGTGATGACACATTCTGTAAGGTTTTGTGTTTTAAATAATCCGTGTCACAAGTGAGACGTGACCTCTGACCCCCCGTTTCCTCTTTCAGCATGACGAATTCGCAGACACGATGCCGACGTCTGAGCAGGAGTTCATCTTCATCCGACTGTGTGTGCTGCGGGAGGTCGGTTCTCTGTTCTCTTCATGTTCCTTCTGTTAAAACGTCTGCTGCGCCTCGGTGCAGATGAAACACAATTTGGAAGCGGGAACAACAATCTGCTCTTAGACTGATTCAGAGTTTACAAATCTCAGAACACTCACCTCATTTTAAACTGTTTAGTGGCAGTGATTGAACTGAAGTGACTCTGTAGAATCTATATATTTTAAACAGCTTGTTCTTGATTATTTTCATGGTTTGAAGTAAAATGCGTTTTCAGATTTTTCTTTCTGGCATTTCAAAGTTTTATTGCTTACTTCTTTATGTCCCCATCAGATGTTTGTTATCCAATTCTCCAGATGTTTGACTGGATCAACAACGTCTACTCGGTGAAGTCCGATTTGAATCTGTCGTCCCTCTTGTGTTTCCAGTACTTGGCCAGAGAGCTCACCATGGCCAGTCTGCCGTTTCCCTTCGACTTCGAGAGGAGCGTTGACGACTGGGTCTTCATGTGCTTCTTCGTCGGGAACGACTTCCTCCCTCACCTGCCGTCTTTGGAGATCAGGTGAGCGCCGGAAAAACAGCCCACTGAGGTGTAATAAATTAATTTAAGCAGTTTCTTTTCTTTAAACGATTCCAGCGTTGCTGCAGAAGCCGGAGTCAATTCTTCGCTTTTAACTTCACAAAAAAAACGGGTTTAATTTCAGACGAGTTGTTTTGTTGCTTCAGACGCTGCAGGTGTTTTTTCTCTCTTCTGTCTGTGGAGACGCAACTTGATTAAATCACGTTAACCTCCGACACGGAGCAGCCTGACGTCTGGAGGAGAGAGTCGCACTTCACTGGTTCTCGTCTTTATTTGTACGGCGATTCAAAAAAGTTGACCACCGGTGTTGTGTGTGTTACAGAGAGGGAGCCATCGACCGTCTAGTCAACATCTACAAAGACGTCGTGCACAAAACCGGAGTGAGTATTGTCAAAAAAATGCATTGTGCGAAATTTAGAACACCACTGAACTCTGTTGGAATAGAAATGGTTTCACCGCTGCACTGCTACATGTGCTGAAACACAGAGGATTCGTCTGTTACAGTGATGCGCTTGTTTTTTGTCGCAGGGCTACCTGACAGAGAACGGCTACGTCAACCTGGAGCGGGTGGAGTTGATCATGCAGGCCGTGGGCGTGGCCGAGGACAACATCTTCAAGAAGCGTAAAGAGGACGATGTGAGAAACTTCACCATCTTCCATGGTTCCATTTACATTCACCATTTTTATATTCTGTTTTTTTAAAGATTGCGTTCTGTGTTTTCCCCTTGTTTCCATTTCACTCATATAATTACATCTTTTTTCTTGCAGGAAGGCTTCAAGAGGAGGATGAAAGAGAAACGAAAGAGGATGAAGGTGAGTGAAATAGATGAGTATCCAGAAGTGAAACGTCAGCATCAGCAGAATGAAAATAAAATAATAAAGCTTACTGTACAGTTTACCTTCTTTGTTTTCGCTCTCCGTGTCACTTGCAGGCAGAGAAGCAGCGAGGCCCCGCCTACCTGACCGGCGGGCAGTTCGCCCCGCAGGCCCTGGGTCGACGGGACCGACCCGAGCCCGTCCAGAACGCTCGGCACCAGGCCTTCGACATGCGGATGCAGGGCAACAAGGTACCACTGCTTGTTCTGAGTGTGGAAAAAAAAATTGGGGTTTAGTATAGAACAGAAACTGAACGTTACTGATCTTTGAGGATTCATGCGTGAGAGTATAAACAAACTATTTTACTCTCCTACATTTGTACTTTTGATCATTTATGTCATGTATTGATCACGCTGATTATTTGTAACTGACGAAGTTATTACTCTTGTGAACATCAAGATCCTAGAATGAGATTTGTGATTGAAAACTAGATTTTTGATTTTTTTTTTAAAAAGGCTTTGATGTTTTTACATTGTTGTTTTAAGACTATTTTTTTCTCTGTTTTCCCTCCAGGACGCGGCTCAGTCTCTGAAGGCCACGATGAAAAACGGAGGCAACGTGAGTTCTTACTATCATGAAAGATGCATAATTACTGTAGATTGTGTCAAATCGGTATTGTCTTTATATATACAGTCGCATAACCAGCTAGACTGTCACTCAGTAGAGCGGATATCTCCATCAAGGCCTCCTATAAAAACATTTTAATCAACTAGATCCCCAAAAACTTTTTATTTTAATTTGCACCAAATCTCGCACTCGTAGATACAAGTTGACTGAATATGTCCGATTATTTTCATCAAGATCCGTGAATCGTTCCCCGGAAAATCTATGAGAATGCCAGAAAAAATATTTCATCAACTCTCACTGTTAAAGAAAGTGATGAAAAATTTGCATACCGGCTTTTGAAAACTCGTTGATGAGTCGATCGCACCCTTTGATAAAAGTCCAGAGACGATTTGAGCTCCTCGACGTCTGTCGTCTTTTCTCATGGATATTTAGCCTTGTTTGTGTTCAGACTGTGTGAATGTGTCGGTTGTGAACCTTCGGCTCGGTTCACGGTTGCGTTTTTCCATCTGACGTGAATCTTTAAGTCGTGTTAAGTGTTCAATAAACCACCGGAGGACAAGAGGCGTCGCATTAGCACATGAATGAACGGGGACCAGAGGTCGAGTAGTGGAGGCGGCAATTCGTGCTTATTTATTGTCTCGATCATGTTCCTTCAAATATAGAAACGTACTTTGATTCATACAGACAGTTGCGTCCATAAGTCTTTGGACAGTGACAATCAGCCTCACAGTGGATTTGATGAGTTTGTCGTGATGAGTTTGATAATTTAGTTTCATCAGCTCATTATGAATTTAAAATTCAATATCACTTATTATTCTGTGTTTACAGATGCGTGTTGTTTTTAATTTCTGACCTGTAACCTAACGAGCAAAATTAACAAACTATTCTTCGAGCTCAAATTATCAGCTGATTAGTCGTTTGTCAGAGAAACCATCATCAATAAATCTTTTTCTTCTGGTAAATGATGAATCGAGTGAGTTTGATCTGTGGTGTTTTGATTTATTAATTTTTTTTGCCGGCGGTGTCTCAGGCTGCGGGAAATCGTGATTGACGTTTCATTTAATTAATCAAGAACATGATTAGCAAATTAATCTATAACTCCATAAGTATCCTCAAAATCAGTACTCGTCGCAGTGGGAGTAAAGGAATATTTAATTTTTAATGTACTTTATTTATATATTTTATACGCACACCTCAAAACAATGAAGTGAAACTGTTTGAATTACATTTTAAAACCGTAACTCTTTACAGCAGTTTGCCCAGTTTCTGAGTGGAAACGATAAATACAAAATTTGATCAATGAAATAAGATTTTGAAAATCTGAATCCCACAAGATCTGTTTGTTGGATCTTCGTCGGTGCGTCGCTCGTCGCAAACGGTTCCTGTAGTTGTACCGTCACGATTTACTGTTTCTAAACTCGTTGTTTTATGTATTTTGTTTTTTGCTGTATTCCTCTTGTTGTCGCCCTGCGCAGTCGTCTGCAGGACCCAGCGACGGTGCTGACGGTCGGGGCGTGAAGAGGAAAGCCGAGGACAGCGACAGCGAGCCGGAGCCCGAAGACGTCGTCAGGTAAATCTCCCAACAGGTCGGGTCCGAGCGGGTCAGACGAACCTTGTGTCGAATACGAGCGGCCATCTTGGTTTGTTAAAGTTCGGGAACTGATGTTTACACCCCCCCCCCCCCCCCCTTTACGTGATGAGATACGATGAAGGGAAATTTCAACACTTGTTGATATTTAAATATCACCTTTCATTCACAAATTTTAATCATACCATTTTTAGTTGAAGAAAAAAGTCTGTTGCTTTAAACTGTTGACAATTCTCCGTTGTCTGGTGACTTTGTTCGACGCGCACAGCGTCTTCAGTAGATGTTCACTGTGACCGTCGCCACTGAAACGCCTGGAAAGTGAATCTGTACGGATCAGACTCAGTCGCTGAAGGAGGCGTCGACTAACAGAAGCAGAGAGTCGTTAATGCCACCGAGCTGCAACACAAGATGTTTGACTCTCTGCCACACACACACACTGAACAGCTCCCTGTGATTAATATGGAAAGCAGGGACATCAGGAGTAGAATTCCTCTGTGACGCACTTGTCGAAAGCCGCTAAATCCATGGGGCTAAATTGGTATTCATGGCGGCTTTTCCTTCCTTCCTCTGGAACCCGCGCTCCCCGCGGGGCCGCTACGAAGAATCCGCGGCACAGATGCCGGGTGGGTCCTGGATTATGTGAGCATAGTTGGCACCGTCGCCGCCGCTGCCCCCCCAAAGCTACCAGGAAGTCAGAGCTGTTAAACTAGCGCATCAGTGGTTTATCACTGTACGTGATATATTATAAACAAGTTATATCTGAGCTGTGATGACGTAATTAAGTCCTGGTTTTGTGAACACTTCGTAATTTCAGGTTTTGGTTGTTTTTTTTTAGGATTTGCGACTAACGATTTTCTCGATTTGTTGTTTGTTCAATTAAATGGTGAAAAATTACGATCGTGTTTCCCAAAAACCGCAACATGTTTTGTTTTGTCCACACGACAAAGATATTTTGTTTACTGTCACAGAGGAGCAAAGAAACCAGAATAGATTCACAGAAATGGAAATATACTGTCCTTAACGATGTGTTCATATAAGTTAAATATAGTTACATGAGATGGACCTGACCTCCGTGTGAGTCTCCATTTTTCTACGTATTGAATGCGGTTGTTGAACTAAACGTTCCAGAATATGTCGCATTCACGTTGAATTTTCGGACGCTGCTTGAAGCCGGAAATGGAATCAGCGGTGCGCCACCATAAAGTGTCCCCTGACAACTAGTTGGCGATTCATTTGACGAGATAAAAAAACATATCTCATTTGATTATTGACCTTTTCTTTTTTAAGTTCAGGACTTATGAGGGAAAGTAGTTGTGAGTTGTTGATCAGTGACCTCGTGTCGCAGGCTGTGGGAGGACGGCTGGAAGCAGAGATACTACAAGACCAAGTTCGACGTGGATGTGTCAGACGAAGACTTCAGGAGGAAGGTGGTGAAGTCGTACGTGGAGGGTCTGTGCTGGGTGCTGCGCTACTACTACCAGGTAAAGTGATGTGAACACACACACACACACACACACACACATATTGTAGTTCCTACTGTGGATTAATCCGCAGCTGGAAATAGTCCCCAACAGATTTACCGTATCCAAAAACGATGCAGGAAAATTGTTAACGCTGTTTTAAACAGCTGAGGTTTGTCAAAGACTTCCTCATAGGATTTATTAAAGATGAGGAAAATACAGACACACACACACCAGACTTTCATTTAAAGGTACAGGGCGTGTGTGTGACGGCAGGGCAGTAGGATGTGAAATTGAGGAACAACCCACAATAACAACGGTGGAAATATTTCTACGCAAAACTGATATTTGCAACCATAGAGGAGGATAAACTCACATAAATATCACTTGGACGTAAAATTAAAACAACATCTAATTAAACGAGGCAAAAAAAAATCAACCACATTTAAAGAAATTGCCTTTAAAAAAAACCCCTTTAAAAAAATGTAAAGAGAAAACGCATGTTAACAGAGCGACAGTTTATTTAAAATCTTAAATCTTAAAAGTCAAGAACTTCTAACTGTGGAGTACTTGAACCTCATGTTCCTCCGTACAACTGTTTGCAGTGTGATTACACACAAATATTGATCCTTTTCTGGAAATGAAATAATCATCTGTGGGGCCCTCTCCGGGAGAGCCGGGCGGAGGGGAGGTGGGGGGCGTCCACTCCGCTCGCTTCGCCAATCCACAGCCCGTCCCCCGGGGCCGCTCTGGAGGAATTCATTAGCGCAGGGCCCTCGGCGGGACGGTGGGACGTGTCTGCTCTCTGCAGCCACACATTCACGGTTCTGATCAGAGTTATGATCACACACACCTCGACAACTGACGAGGGGGAAAACAAAAAAAGACCCTGTGTGAACGAGATCCACACTTTGTTTCTGCGTCTCAGGTTTTTCACATCCTTTGTGTTTTCTAGCTCCGTGAGTCTGATGAAGGTTTAAATATGTTTTTATTTGTTTTGATTTTGGAACTGCGTCATCTCGTCATCAACTCCTCAGACAAGGAGAGGCGTTTTTCTTTCTAAAAAGGACTGATGGAATGAAAAAACATATCTCATTAATCATGATTTTATGACTATAGTTCGTTGTCGCCAGTTTATGAAATGCGCTTTCTAATGAATCCTCCAACGTTCAGTTTGTTTCAGAGATCTGTTGATCCTTTTATTTGGTTCTTATATTTTGTAATTATTAAAGTATATAAATACCTGTATTCCTTATGAACCGGTGTACCGAAAGGTGTACCCCTTTATTATTTATTTTTTGACAATTTCACCTTTTTTTCCAGGAAATAATTTTAGTATCTTGTTGAAAACCATCAGACGTGTTTAGTGGACCGATATCTACACATCTGTGAAAGACTATAATATCTAATGATATGTGCTTTTCACAAATTTTTGGACAATTCATAAACTAACACCAGAATGTTGAAATATATATATATATATATATATATATATATGACTTTTTTTCTTCCCTCTTGCTCTCCGACCCTCGAACGGCTCATGGTCACAAAACGAGTTTCTGCCCCGGCGACAAAACATTTTTCGCCACATTACCATAAATGATCTGTGCGATTTAATTTTAACGTGGCGGTCGCGGAGCCTCTTCTGCCTTTTCTCATGCTAAAGTCCCACATTATCATCTGAATGAGCAGCTTTGATAACACGTCGAGTGTCGCAGCTCTGAAGGGACGAGGGATCGCTAGATGATTGGTGGGTCCGCCAAAGGGGACCCGCCTCAGAGGTGCATTGTGGGAAGTGAAGGTCGTTCTCTCGGGGGGGGAATAAGTGGATGTGCAGGGTTGTTTTATTTAAAGATCTTCTTGTGTCCTCCCACATGAACATTTAAAAATGGAGGGAGGGGATTTCTGTAACTTTCTCTCATCTCGATCGATCTGGAAATGTGATTTTGGAGTCGGAGCAGGACTTGGATGTCGTAAAGGTTTTTTAAATGTCAGATTGGATTTTCAGCTTTGTGCTGAAGTGCAGGAAGAAAGAGAAAAGGGGCAAAAGGGGGGGAAAAAAGCTTTATTTTATTTCCATTTCCTTCAACTCATTTAAATCTAATTTTCTCTCCAGCTCATTAGCTCTAAAAATCTTAAAATGAAAAAAATGTAGAAGAACAGAGTCTGCCAACGATTAGATGAAAACAGAGTCAATAATTCATCTTGATCATCAGTTTAATCTTCAAGTTTATCTCTTCGTCTCACAAACACTCTCCGTTTTCATCTCTCTGTATTTTTCATTTTTATTTATCTCCTTCACCTTTTATAAAGATACATCTCTTGTCGTAAAGTGTTTTCTTTGAAGAGGCTGATGAAGCCACGAAGCGTTTCTGCTTGTCTGGATTTTTTCAGCTCTGCTCCGTGATCAAATGGTCTTGTTTGTGTTTCGTTAAATATATATTCTGTTTCTTTTTATCATCAGTTAATCTGCAGATTGATAATTTTTTGTGTGTAAAACATCAGGAAACACGGGAGAAAAGTTTCCTCTTCAAACGTCATACAAAAGACAAGTTACTTTAAATCAAAATGAGAAAAGATGCAAACATTCCATAAATGGTTCATCGATCGGACGTTAAGAGAGATTGACTCTTCATACTTAAAAAAAAGTTTAATATATGTATTTATAAAACTATATTTCTTTGCTTGTACAGGGCTGTGCCTCCTGGAAGTGGTACTTCCCGTTCCACTACGCTCCTTTCGCCTCTGACTTTAAAGATATTAAGGAAATGTTCACCGACTTCGAGACAGACACCAAACCGGTGAGAAGCTTGCACTTCTTTCTCTTCTTCTTCTTCGTCTGTTCTCTGTGATATAAAGATGTTTTATTAATCACACCATTTAGAATATGATGTTGAATATGACAGATTGTTGTTGTCCTCAGTTCAAGCCCCTGGAGCAGCTGATGGGAGTGTTTCCTGCCGCCAGCGGCAACTTCCTGCCTCCAACATGGAGGAACCTCATGTCCAGTCCAGTGAGTTCACAGTCAACATCTTCTCCTCTCCCTTCTTTTCTTTTCATTTCTTTCCTTTTCCCATCTTCTTCTATCCTTTTCTGTTCCTTTTCCCATATTTTCCTTTTCTCTCCTTTTATTTTTTTTCCTTTTCCCATTGTTTCTTTCCTTTCATTTTCTTTCCTTTTTCTCTCCCCAATCATCTCCTTCCCCATCTTGTTCTTCTCTTTTCTTTCCGGAGGCTTTTTAAATATTCATGAAAAAACATAACAACCAAACGATACATTTTAAGAAAAAAGGAAGACTGTGACTATCTGACATTTTATCTGGTGCAGAATTAAAGTTCTTGAAGTATTGAAAATCAAAGGAGCTGCTTCCTCGTCTCTTCTTCAGCCCCTTTTAAGTCTCTGGTTTCTTCTTCTCAGGAATCTTCTATCATCGACTTCTACCCCGACGACTTCGCCATCGACCTCAACGGCAAGAAGTACGCCTGGCAAGGTGAGTTGCCGTCGCGCTGAGTGAATCTCATCCAGACATGTGAATCTACTTCTTCCTGTTTACACTCTGACGTCTGCTTCCTCTTCCAGGTGTGGCCTTGTTGCCGTTTGTGGATGAGCGTCGGTTGCGGGCGGCTCTGTCAGACGTCTACCCGGAACTCTCGCCCGAGGAAGGTGAGCTCAGCTGCTGCTGCGCGGTGACGCTCTGTGTTTCACACGTCTGATTTAAAAAGAGTCTGAGAGTCACGAGGTTCACACTCAGCTCCTCGACAGAAACGTGAACAGAAAAGTTCATGTGTTTTCTGAAGAAGAAATGTGAATTGAAGTTGTTTTGATAGTGAACAGGTTTCATGTCGATGTCTCATCTGTCTCCTGTCGTCGTCCAGCTCCTCAACTCAAATGAACAAGTCGCCGTCTTTATTCTGAACTCAGTTATTCAGTCTCATCTTTTCACTCTTCAACCCACTTCTTTCCTTTCCTCTCCTCTTCCCTCATTTCTTTCCTCTTATTCCCTCTTTTCTTTCCTTCACCACTCATTTTTTTTCTCATTTCTTTTTCTTTCTACCCATTCTTCAACCCACTTATTTTCCCTTTCTTTTCCTTTCCTCTCCTCTTCTCTCATTTATTTTCCTCTCCTTTCCTTCACCTCTCCTTTCTTTTGCTTTCCTCCCTCCTCTCAGTTCTTTTTACCCACTCTTCAACCGACACCTTTCTTTACTTTCTACATCTCCTTTCCCTTTTTCTTTTCTCTTCTTTTTCAGTCCTTTTCTTTTCCTCTCCTTTCTTCTCCTCTTCTTCAACCGACTAATCTCCTTTCTTTTCCTTTAATTTCCAGTGATCTGCTTTCTTCCCTCCCTCATCTCCTCCGTTATCTCGTTTCTGTTGCAGAGAAAAGAAACAGTCTGGGAAGCGACGTCCTGTTCCTCAGTAGATCTCACCCGCTCTTCGACTTCATCCACGAACTTTACCGCACAGAATCTCACGAGGTAACGAAACTCAAAACCCCAACTCACTTGGGCGACACAAGCACGAATTCAGATTCAACCCAAATTTTATACCATGACAGCAGCAAGAAATAACGTTTATTTTATTTTTATTTTTATTTTTTTGATTTGTTCTAAGTCATCTTGTTCATCCGTGATAAGAGTCGTTCTCTGTGGTTCCAACTCTGACATCCAGAGAAAACATCTGCGATGCTCGCTGCAGATGTTTTTGTCCTGTGTTGCATTTTCTTCATCCCGTTGATTAAACATCTGTGAACCGAAGCGCTCGGTGTTTGTTTCGCCGGGTGAAAAACTTTTTAATGAGCAAAAAACGCAGCAGCGAGTAAATCGTAATCATGGTTACACAACTCGGTTGTGAAGAGTTTATCACCCGGTGGGAACCGTTCCATGCCGTAGGCAACTCTACTGTTCAGAGCTGAAAGAGTTCAACCTCTGGGGAACAAAACTTACAGCCAGTTCTTCATGTAATGATGTAATGAGGATAAATAATCAAATGGAGTGTAGCAACAGATATGACTTCACCGTGTTGATCCGTCCTCGTCTCCTCAGGACACAGACATCCCGGCCGAGCTCTGCCATGGAATCCTCGGGACATTAAATCTGGATGACAACCCAATTCTACCAGACAAGTGAGAAACTCTCTCCGACAAACTCTCCTGGTCAAGTCTTTTGACTCATTTGACCTCATTTATTAATATATTTATTTTGTTTGTTTGCCGCTCTCTCTCCAGATCGGTGCCATCGCCCATCCCGGTGCTGAGGGACATTTCACAGAACAGTGCGATCGGGTAAGAAGCGTCAACATGTAACGATGGTTTTAACTATGAGCAAGTTAATTTAGAAAATAAGTTTAGTGTTAATGGATAAATGTATATTTGATTTTTAAATTCATCTTCAGAGAATAATCCTTGAGGTTAAACATCACAAACTCAGGATCTGTGTGTCGAGGAGGAAAATGATTTTTCCTCTTTGTTTTTCCAGAGTGAAGTTCAGGGATCCACAGTTTGCAGATGGTTTTGTGTTCAAGGCTGTTCTGCTGTCTGGAGCCAAGTGAGGACTTTTCAGTTTTTGATCTTTTATGAAACATGAAAGGCTCTTGTTGTATTTTTCAGGTTTCTTTCGTCATTCTGCTTATTTAAGGATATGTTTATTGTTGTTTTATATTTTTCCGATTATCAACAAATCCCATAATTTTACTAAAAACCTGTAAATCTCAATACTTTTCTGTCCTCACGGCTTCAGCATTATTGTTCCCTAAAGACGTAAAAATCTTTTAAAACCACGAGGCCCAACAGTCATGAAACTTTATCGCCAAGTCTCTCACACTCATAGAATCTGTCACCTGAATGAGTCTTGATTGTTTTTCATCTAGATATGTGAATTATTCCCTGTGAATAATTTTTAAAGAAGGTGATTTTAAAAAACAACATCCAGGCCCCGCCCCTTTGTCCAGATCCACACCAACGTTTCATGGATTCTTTCTCACTCCCAAGTTTTGTAGACATCTTTTCAGTATGTTTTTGCATAAGCCTGTTTTAAATCAATTTGTGAGTCTCACTTTAAGACCTTGTCTGTTTTTTCAGGATGCCCAACAAGGTGCTGAAACCAGGCGACTGGGAGAAGGGGAACCGGGAGCCCTGGAGGCCTCAGCTGGGCTTCAACCCCAACAGGCACCAGGCTCATCTGGACCAGTCCGGCTTCAGGGCCCTGGGGTGAGTAACAGTCAAACCTGATTCATGCAGAGTCTTACAGGCTGTAAAATAAATTCTTTCAAATTCAAATGTCTCTCGGACGGAAAACTAACACAAAAAAATGTCTGATGTCACAGTGAAACATGTGAAGCGATGCAGATTCTGCAGTGACTCTGAATTTGAGAGAAGATAATTTTAAAACTGTGTTTGAATGTTTGCTCCCTCCTTCCCCCCTCCCTTCCTCAAAATGTTCCCCATTAACCAGCCATCCTTGATTATCATCCGAGCGCCACACGTTGATATTATCATTAAGGGAAAATGTGAATAATTGAACATCTGGCTCGTCCCCGATGTTTGGGGAATTAATCATGCACGGATTCGAAGTAACGGAGTTCCAATTTTCTTCTTTTCTTTTTCTCTCTCCGGCTCAAACCGAGTGAGATCAGTGAATCAGGCGGTTATGAGCCTGGATGGGGCCGAACAGGCAGCTGCTCCTGGGGCAGAGTGTCGCTCAGGGCGTCATGATGATGATGATAATGGGAATGTCACAACATTCTGTGTATGTCTCCAGGTCCTTAAAGAGGCCTGGATGCCCTTGAATGTCTGGTTCCAAAGCTTGTGTTTTTATTTGTGACCTTTATTGTCCAACTAAAACTTAAGTATAATGTCACTGAGTAGCCAAGGCCCAACAGTCGAGAAATACGCTAGACCTGATAATTTTATTTCCCGGGAAATTGGTGAAAATGTTTAGTTTTCCTTAACATCTCCTCTCACAACGTTAGAGAAAGTGATAAAAAATTCCTGGATCCGAAACCTTTGTTCTTCCAGTTTACTGTAAATCTGTTGTGGAGTTTTTTTGATCCTGATGACAAACAAACAAACACATAAACAGACAGACACATGGACAAGGGCATGAAAACATAATAATTATTATTTATTAAGCTTTAATCAGTCATACGCTCGTCATCAGGACTTTGTGATTTGATTTGCAACAACTTTTAATCCACTTTTGATTGAAAGACTGAATCAAGTCTTTTTCTGAAAACAACAACACGGACAGTTTATACTCATGTTAACCAACCACAGACCGTTTATATAAATGATGTATTAAGTGAAGCCACTGCAGAAGTGTTTTGACGGATCGACTTCTTTTTCTCTCCCTCCAGTCACAGTATGAACAGGAACCAACATGGCGGAGGACAGTACAGCAGCGCACCGCCGCCCAACAGCTACCAGAGAGGAAACTACCGTTCTCCACACGGCAGCGGCCACCAGCCGTTCCAACGTAAGAACACACACACACTGAGGCTACGGCCACAGCAAAACAATTTAGTTTTACCACTTTTCGCTTTTGCCACAGTCACCTGAGAAATGTTAGGTGGCTCTGAATTGCAAATCACAACGATGAATCGGAAAACACGGCGGCAAATCTTTAAAAAAAGAGCAGCAAATTTATACATTTAATAAAAACAAGGGAAAATTTTAAAAAACAACATGGACAAATAAAAAAAATGCGTGAACTCTACACTGACGCGTCACTGACTTGATTTTTAGCGAGCTAAATGTCTAGACCAATCAGAGCGCAGGACAGGTTACGATAAAAACAAAAAGGTTACCAGGAGGATCATTTGAACTGTTGACCTGCACTTCATCCGGTCCAGTATCTTCCCCAAGGGACAGAAGGAGCTGGGAATCGAACCTACAAATTTTCTGGCGGCATCTGGTGTTTAAGTTGTAAACCGCAACCAACTGTGCACCCGACAGGGGACACTTTATGGTGACACATTCGTGAACGCAACATATTCAGGACCGTTTGTGCAACAAACGTATTCAACACGACGTAAAACATGGAGACTCACACGGAGGTCGGGTCCACCTCATGTTACTATATTTGACTCGTATATTAACACATAGTTACGGACAATATATTAAATAAAGATTTCTGTGAATAAGTTCTTATTCACAGAAATCTTTAATGTTTAAAAAACAAAACGTGACTTGTCGTGAAGCGACTCTGGTATTGGCGACTTGAGGAATGTGATGATCCGGAGAAGTGGTGCCGACTCTTTTGTCCACACAACACTTTCTCAGGACCGATCCTCTGCTCAGCCGGTTAATCACCTTGGGCTTTACTGCTCTAGGCTTTTGTGGTTGGGGGGGTTGGTTGGTTGGTGATTAGCGTTGTGGGGGAGGGGGGGTAATGAGGCATTGGACTGGCCCCCCCCCGTTCGATTGGCCGCGTGATGCGCTCTGAAGAGGGTTTGAAACCAAAGTTAACTCGCTCCCTTTGACGGCGCCGCCGCCTCCCGCGGTGATGCGTCAACAACGCCACCTCTGAAACATGCGGGGGCGGCTTTGTGACCGGCCGGTGGTTTTAATAAACCGGCTCGCTCGCTGCCGGCGGCCATTGTTGTCTTTACACCACAAGTGACACCACATTTAATCCAAAGGGCATAAGAGTGATGAGCCTCCGATCTCTGCAGTCACTTGAGAGGAACGACTGTTCTCGCTGGTGAGGAGGCGTCAGTTGTTTGGTCCTTAAAATGTTGTAAAGTGTCGATCGTGTTTCCCCAAAACCACCAAGAGGATTTTTTGTTTTGTCCTCACACTAAAGATATTCAGTTTACTCACAGAGGAGCAAAGAGACCACAAAATATTGACGTTTAAGAAGCTGAAATCAGAGAATTGTAACTTTTAGAAACTGCTTAAACTAATTATCAATATAGTTGGTGATTAATTACTAAACAATTCATCTATTTATTGTTGCAGCTGTAGTATTTTTACTCTCAAAACTTATATCTGCTGTCAAAGAAAAGTCTTTGGGGCTTCTTAATATTTTAAGTGGTCTGAACTATACAAGAGATTGTTTTAGTGTTTTTTATTGATGCTGTAAAGAGAAAAGGTTTTAAAATGGTTCATCAGAGATATGAACAGAAACAGAATTTTACAGAAGTTTGTAAGAAAGTTGGTCAAAAGTTCGGACAATAACTCAACATCATTATTTATCAACTAGAGCCTGATCGATTTATGGGTATCTGTGTCTGCGTTTATGTTGCTGCTGAACGTTTATTTTACAGAATAAAATATGCTAAAAAGATATTTGTTCATATTTTATGTAAAATATATTTTTCCCATTCTTAAAGTCAGTTCTATATATAAGGTTGTATTTTTTGTCTTTTTAAATTATAGTTATTTATAATCAAGTTCATGGTTAAACTGTAAAATATCACGACTTTATTGAATTCATTTGTCATAAGGGTTCGATAACGACATCTTGACAAATATATGTATATTTTAGAAAATATATATATATATATATTTATCAGCTGACGGTATCAAAACATGTTTTCTCCCTAATATCATCGTTGACCTTTAAAATCCATGAGTCGACCTCTAATATCAACTTCCTGTGTTATGTCGTGATTGTTATCATTTTTATTATTATGTCGTAAAGTTCTTTTTTAACCACGCCTTAAAATTCTTAATCACAGTCGTTGTCGTTTTGTCCTTTTCTTTGGATGTCACTTTTTTTCTTTAAATTTATGTAATTTAACACAGGCCTGCTTTTAAAAAGTTTGACTCACTTTATTTAACATGAAGAATTTCTTAAAGGGAAAAAAGTAGTTTGTGGTGTTTGTACAGGAAATCACAAACTTTGTCTTTTCGGGGTTTGTCCCTTTTCTAAGATTATCGATTTGTGCGACACAAGGTGGAGTTTGTGGCTGATGAAGTTCTTGTCGGTCGTCTTTGTCCGTCACACAGAAGAGAAATTGTCCCCGCGTCTGTTTCCAGCTCTGAGTCAAACAGTCGCTGAACTAATTGAAAAGACGTTTAGTTGTTCGCTGCAGTCGTAATCCCGGCGTTAATACGTCAGACAACAACGGCGTCTTTTAAGGATTTAAAGCGTAATCCTCTGTTGGCTTGGAAGGTCTATACACTTTCAGATCATTGTTAATTAAGGAGATTGACAGGTGTCCACTTGTAATTCTGTCTTTTGAGGAAGAGGAGAGGAGCGGGGACACTGTGGAGTTATAATTGGAGGCCGGCTGGGTGGTCCACTTAGAGTTTGTTGGCGGAGGAGATAATCAAACATGAAAACTGAAAAGACACAGAAACAAAATGATAATGCGCTGACAGCAGTCGACCTGCTGGAGGATAATCGTGTGGTTTTTAGTTATTTTTTGCAGCGGGTCAGCAAGAGAACCTGGTGGATCGTTTCCCTCTTGACTTCCTGTTCTATCGATTTATCTTCTCCGTTAATCGATTAGTTGTTTGGTTCGATCGTGTTTCACCAAAACTCTCAAGACGATGTTTTGTTTTGTCCAGTTTACTGTCACAGAGAAGCAAAGAAACCAGAACACATTCACCTTTAAGTAACTGAAATCAAAGAATTTAGCCTTTTTTTCTCTTAAAAACTACTTAAACCGATTATCAAAAATAGTTGGAGCAGCTCTTGTATTTTTATTCTCACAAGACTTTTATCTGCTGTCAAAGAAAAGTGTTGTAAAACATTTTTTATTTCTTGCTTCTTAAAGCCCCAGTGTATAATTTTTGTAATTTTCTGTTGGTAAAGTGTCAAATGTCAACCAACTGAGCGACCGACAGGGGACACTTTATGGTGGCGCACCGTCGATTCCACTTCCTGTTTCCGGCAGCGACTGAAAATTCAACGCTAACGCGACGTATTCTGGATGTTTAGTTCAACAACCGTATTCAACACGACGTAGAAACACGGAGACTCACTCGGAGGTCGATCCACCTCATGTGACTATATTTAACTCATATATGAACACATGGTTATGGACAATGTATTCAATTTCTGTGAATGAGTTCTTCTGAATATTACACACTGTGGCTTTAAAGATCATTTACTTCTCAACATCCGGTATCGGTCTGGTCAGACTCAAAAAAAACAAAGATAATCAGGGTTTTTTTTTCATTATCATGGAAGATGAAGAAAAACAGGAAATATTCAGCTGTAAATGGCTCATGTTGCCTCAGATGTCAATATAAATATTGGGATGATAAATATCAGTTTCCTGCTCCATCCTCCAATATGTTTCATGTGTTTAAGTATCTTCCTCCGGGTCGCCGCCCTTATCCCCCCCCCCCCCCCCCCCCCCCCCCCCCCCCACCAATGAAAACAAACAAGTCCGCAGCTCGCAGCTGGTCATCGCCTTGGCAACGTTGAATCTGGAAGAAGCAGGTTTTTTTTAAGTGTGTCTTTGTGAAGGGCTCGCGGCGATGGAACCGAGGTACTTGAGGTTGGCCACAATGCCGCCGCCGGCTGAATGCTTATTTCATTTTCTGAAGAGGGAAAAAAAATGCAAATGTAGGAGCCGCCACCGCTTCTCCTCCTCCTCCGCAGTCCGCCGCCGCGAGTCCACATCTGAAAAGAAGTTTAATTTTATCGTGACAACGGATTTCGCTCTGTATACATGATTGTCTCGGTGACGGCCCGACGCGAACGAGGGGTCAATTAATTAGTTTCCAGGTTTTTAATGTCAGATCTGCAGTTTAACTCAAAACAAGTCGATGAGTCGGACGACGTGAACGTGAAACATTTCTCCTCACGTGTGGAAATCACGTGTAAAAAAAAAAATAATAAGTTTGAAGATCTGCTGCATTAATAACTGTCCATAGAGAACCTGAGTTCTCAACATGTCGTCTGTTTCTTTCCCTGCAGATTCCAGGCAGAACAGTTTGTTGGGAACGCCGCCCTCCTTCCAGCAGCAGCAGCAGTATCCCAGGTGAGTCGGCAGAGTTCCACGTGTTCGACTTCCCCGTACTTCCTGTTCCTCCTGCGTTGACGTAAAACACTAATTTTAAGACGTGGATTCTAAAGGTGGTTTCTTTTCTTTCTCCCTCCCTCAGTTTTGTTTTTTCCTTGTTACGATCATATGTTGAATTAAACATTATTTGAGCTCATCTCTGATTTAAATTTCCTGCCTTTTCAACACGGGCGCTCTTCTTGCCTTCCTCCGTCGAGGGGCTTCGCCGCCTCCGCCGCTGAATTAAGACTTTCCCCCCCGTCGCTCTAAAACAAATTTCTCTCGAGGAGGTTTGTGCAACTTAATGAGGCGGCACTAATGCAGTCGGGAAGCCGCGTCGCTCTCCGTACACAGAGACCCGGCTATTGATTCTGGCTCCAGGCCTCTTCTTTTTTTTCAGTCAGGTGCCTCTGGTCCGACGTCCCTCCGGCCCATTGTGGCCACGTGTCACCGCAGGTCAGCCGTTATTAGCGCCAACCGAAGAAAACAGTTTATTTTTCTTTTTTTCTTCGCTGCGTCGGGACCCCGAGCGAATGAGATGCAGCAGAAGGAAACTTGGAGAGCGAGCGGGGGATTACGGATTTCCTCGAGCTGCGTTAAGTCCGGCTCTGGGCCCCGAGTGTGACATGGTTCAGTAATGAGGGATGGCGTCGCCGCCGCTCGCTCTCAGCTCTTTGTTAGGAAGAAGAGAGTTTTTTAATATCGACACATTGTTCCGGAGGCGGGTTGAAGAGTCCCGGTGCGTCGGCTCCCACGGGCGCCGTGTGTCCCGACTCGTCTCAGGGGGATGAGGGACGATGAGGGAACCATCCCGGGACCGAACAAGACCACGGTTCATTTCACACTCTTATGATCTTATGACTGTTTGATTGAGCGTCGACGGCGTTTTATCTCCTCTGAGAGTTTTCGATCCCTCGCGAGTCGATTGGAGGGATTTCGGCGAGGTCACGTCAAAGAGCCACTCCTGCTTCTGGATCAGGAAGATCAGCATTTTTTATTGTGATATGAATATATCTAAGTTTTATTTCTGAACGATAAATAAAATCACAAAAGAATAAATTAATTAATGAAAGTTTAAACTTCTTCTTGTCAAACTTTTAAACTAAACCAGGCCTGAGATGAATTATTATTTTCATTATCAATTTTTTTTCAGATTAATCGGGATTAAAAGTTTTTGACGCGAAATATTTACAAAAACAAAGAAAATGATTTTAAATGAACAATCATATTTCAAAATCACAATGTGTCGATGGACAAAAATAATCAGCAGCTAAGTAATTTTTAAAATTCAACTTTGAGATATAATAATGTTCAGAGCACGACCTTTTGGGGCTGATATCGTTATTAAAGAAAAACATTTGTGATACCGATATATCGACTGGAATTAAATATATATTTTTTAAAAATTGTCAAAGATTCCTTAGATGTCGTTAAACCTCAATCAGATAAATGTGATTGAGGTTTGACATTTTACAGTTTGACAATAAACTCTACTATGAATGACTATAAATAAAAAGACTTAAATACAACCAAATGTATAGAACTTGAAAAAAATGTTTTTAATTATATAGATCAGCCATTTAACATTTTTCACAATTTTGTTATTTCAGAAACTTATTGCAGAAACAATGACTCAATCATCAAAATGGTTTTGATTGATAGATGATTATTCTATTAATCAATTTATCATTTCATCCTTTTATTTCTGCTTGTTGTGATTTAAAAATTAGGTTTCAGGATTTCTTTTTTCATTCATTTCTCTCAGCGTGAATTTTTTTTTTTATTCCATATCTAGGACGTGGTCTCGAACATCGGCATCAGAAAGTTGGGTTTTTTTGAACGATATGTAACGATGGAAGCAAACGCGGATTTTAATTTCTGTATTTAAAAGATAGAAATTTTAAGACGTCGACGTCGCAGAGCAAGAGAAACTTTAGTTTCACTGTCAGATTCATCAGAAAGTGACGATGTAGTTCTTAGTGACCGACTCTTTCTTGTGAATGAACTTGTGGAAAAGTTTCTTCTAACTTCACACGGTGAAGTTTCTTCTTCTTCTCTCTTTAAATCCACAGAAACTCAAACTGCTGGTGCGTTTAGTTTTTTATAAAAATGTGTTTTAGTTGAAGATGTTGTCGTGGAGCTTGACGGAGTTTCCTCAGAATCTAACGACTTCGATGTGTCTGTGTCTCCAGGCAGCAGCAGCAGTACGGAGGAGGAGGAGGGGGAGGGGGGGGTCACGGCTGGGATCGGGCCATGCAGTCGCAGCAGTCGTCGTACCAGCAGAACGCCAACCGTGGGCGGGGCGGAGGTGGAGGCGGCGGCGGCTACCAGCAGCGCTACGACCAGCGCAGAGACGACTGGCAGGATCGCCGGGACGATCGCCGGGACAACCGGGGGCAACAGCATCAGGTAAATACTGAGCCTGCGACCTGACGAGCTGCATGGGGGGCGGAGCTAACAATGTTGTAGGTCGTTTGATCATCACTGGTTTTTAGTTTTCTGAAAATCGATTAATGGACATGATGTTTCAGTTCTAAAATATTGTCTTGACTTTATCTGAAGAATCTGATTTTTGACTCTTCACTAAAACATCTGACATTTCATTTTTTTAGGATTTGAACCAGAAACTCAAACATTAAATGCTCACAGCAGTTTCCACTCAGAATTATCAGGACATTTTCTTTTTTCTTTTGTTTCCTTTTTTCCTTTTGAGTAAAACTTTATTAAAACTTTCTTCTCAACACGTGTCGTGAGTTTGGCGAAGAGGAATATTTATTCCTGTCGATGTTTTTAACACATGACGTTCGTGAAACTCACTCTGGGTCGTAAAAAGATTGAATATGAATTAAAACGGCAAAAACTTTGTTGATTTTCATTTTTCTTTCCTTTTCCATCTCTTAAAGAGGAGGAATTCATTTTAATTCTTCTTTTATTCTGCAGAGTTTAAATGGTTAAATAAATTGAATGTCTTCTTCAGATAAAGTTATAAAACGTTGTTTGAGTTGTTCCACATGTAACTTGGTTGTTTTGTGTCCAGGGCCGAGGCTCCTTCCCCCCTCCTCCTCCCCCTCCCCCCTCCAGGAGATACGAGTGGAACTAGAACTCTGACACGACGACGGACTGTAAAGGGGGGGGGGGGGCAACATTTTTAAAAGGAGAAACACGTCGTCATCATTTTTTTTTTCACTTTATTGTCTTGTACAATTGTAATTCTCTTTTTTCCCTTTCTTTTTATCCTTTACTTTCAAAGAGAACTTTGTCGTGTAAATGTGATTTTTAAGATAAACTGTAACACTCGCGAGTCGAGGACAAAGTGTCCGGTCGCGTTTCTTCTTTTTGAGAGGAAGTCTCCAAAAACGGTCGTCGTGATTTACAGCACGAGACGAAGAAGAGGAAAGATGTCGCTCAATGTTGGAATCATATTTGTCTATGTCTCTGGGAAAATAAACTTGTTTGGTTTCCAATGAAGTTTTTTGTTCTTTTTACTCTCTTTTTTTTTATTTTATTTTTTTTTTAAGAAATTTGATGATTTTTAGAAAAATTTATTTAAGTTGAAAATATTTAAGGCATTGGAAGTTTAAAAGTCTTTAAGTTTAAATTTCTTATCACTGCTTCAATTACCACTTTTCTTTCAGGTTCCATAAAAATTATTATTAGAATTAATAAAACGATGAAAAGTCCCAAATGAAAATATCATTTATTCAAGAGACTGGGAACAAAATCAGCTGCAACAAAGACATTTTGCCGACTGGAAAAAATGTTTCTCAACTTCCGTCTGATTCAGAAATGCAGAAACATCCCTGAAGGGTTTTTTTCATCAACTTCATATATATTTATTTATAAAACCTGCAATAATTTACTTGACGCTGTAAAAACGGAAGTGGACCACGTGCCTTCATCCGGGAATCTGCTCGGATCAGTTTTTATGATCTTATAATGCAGCAGAAAAAATAAAAAAGACTAAACAAATAAGAAAATAATTGACAGATCATGATTCAGACGAGGTTCTGATCTACAGTTTATTGTCCGTGTCCGCGTAAAAGAACCAGAACTTTACGCACGCGCGGGGAAAGAAAGTCAAAGTTCGGTTCCTCCAACATGAATCCAACCCGGTAAATGTTCCTCACCGGCCCGGTCCCGGTCCCGGTCCCGCCCCCGGGTCCCCCTACCACGTCCTCCCGTACAGTAGATTGGAGCCGATCATGCTGTTGGTGTACTCGATGAGCGCCGCGTCCGTCTGCGTCATGTGGACGTGGCCGTGCAGACCCATCGGCGGACTGGGCGACAAGTCCTCCAGCTCCTCCAGCTGCGGGGGGGCGGTCTCCGTGACGGCCTCCCCCGAGCTGCGCTGTCGGGTCCCGGTGATGATGTGGTCGGAGTCGGTGCAGCAGCTCTTACCGTTCTTGGAGAGGACCGGGGACACGGAGGAGGAGGAGCGGCGGGTCGCTGCGCCAAGGCCGCCGCCTGCGTCCTGCTGCGGCGGCTGCGCGGTCTTGTCCTTGGCCTGCCGCTTGAGTTTGTACCGGTGGTTCTGGAACCAGATCTTGACCTGGTTGGGGCTGAGGTGGATGAGCCCGGCCAGGTGCTCCCGCTCCGGCGCCGACAGGTACTTCTGCTGCTTGAAGCGTCGCTCCAGCTCGAACACCTGCGCCTGCGAGAAGAGCACGCGTCGCTTCCTGCGCGGCGCCGCCGCCGCCGCATGCAGCGCCGCCACCGACTTGGCCGAGTGGTCGATCCCGGACAGACCCCCCACCATCCCGGACATGTTCATTCCGCCGGACGGGCCCATGAATCTGGAGACTTAAGTTTATTGGAATTCAATTAATATGATGAAAATGATCTCATTGATTAATTTAAAACGTTGAGAAATAATCTTTTTTTAAATATTTTTAATGAATGAATTTAGATTTTTTTTTAAAGAATAATAATTATATAGACGTTTGAAAATTAACCTAATAGTTTTGTGAAATGAAATGGAACTTATTGAAGTATTTATTGATAAAATGAATCTTGATTTAAAATATTACATTTTTATATTTTATTTTGATTACAAATTAATTATGTAATCAAAAATTATTTTGATTACAAATTAAATTAAAAGTTATTGTAAAATCGAGTTTTTGTTCCACAGACATTTTCAACTTTGGACGTTAAACTTCTTCATAAAGTGAATTAAATCCCCATAATAAACTTCCCAATGATAGTTTCGATGCCACATAGTAATACTAATAATAAACAGAAGAAGATGAATTCCTCCTCATCCTCCAGGACTTCTCATTTAGCACTTTTCCAACTTTTTCCGTCATTTTTCCTTCGAGCTGTAAAAACCCGCCTCAGACGCGTCGAGGCCGAACTTTCTCTTTCTTCTCGTTGAAGATTAAAAATAAAAACTTTGAGGTGAACTTCTTCTTACTTGTCGGGTACCTCGGCTCCGGGTTGCTGTACCACGCCGCCGCCGCCGCTCCGCCGCCCCGCACCGTGTCCTGGTAGGACGGCAGCTCGCCCACGTTGCCGATGCCGCCGTTGCAGAAGCCGCCGACGGCCCCGGAGAACTGCGGCACCCCGTGGGGCACGTGGTAGGGCCCGCCGGGTCCCAGCGCGGCTGCCGAGGCTGAGGAAGAGGAGGAGGATGGGGATGAGGAGGAGGAGGACAGGTGGTGATGGTGATGGTGGTGGTGATGGTGATGCTGCTGCGGTTGATGCTGATGCTGCGTACCGGGCTGGGAGACCTGCGGCTGCCTGTAGGCGCCGTGCAGCGGCGGCCCGAGGCTCCCCGCGGCGGGGTCCATGCCTCCGAACCGCCGGTAGCTGATGTCCTCCATGGGGCTCAAGATGTCCGAGACTGAGAAGGGGGTGGAGTGCTTGGGGCTGAAGGACATGGTCCGTCGCCCTCTGGCTCACTGGATGTGCTCGGGGGTCCTGGTCCTGAGTCCGGCGGCGTCCCCCTCCCTCCCTCCGGGCGTCTTGCTTCCTGCCGTGTCCCGGTGGAAGACGTGCAGCTGCTGGGCTGCGGGAGGAGAACAAGTCGCCCGAGTTGTCCCGCCGCCGGACCGTCAGGGACGCCAACGCGCGGGAGGGGGCGGGGCCACGCGGACACGCGGACACGCATCGGGAGGCAAGTGGAGAGAAAACGGTTCGGATCTACTTTCTCCCTCCGCCGCTGCGGTTCGGTCGAACGGGCGGTGAATACACAAGAGGCTCCGGGACGGACGAGGGCCAGTGACGTCACATGTTCACACACAATTATAATAATAATAATAATAGTAATACTAACCATCATCTTGTTTTTAATAACTTTTCTATGGGTTTGAAAACCTCATCGATCTTCTATCAGGTCCCCAGCTGAGACTCTTGATTTTAATTCATTTTCCCCCAGATTCATACTATCATCATTATTTACTGTGTGTGTGTGTGTGTGTGCGTGTGTGTGTGTGTGTGTGTGTGTGTGTGATCGATCTTAATAGCTTCAGCTGCAGCCTTTTTTACGTGTTTTCTGGAAACTGATCATTTCTTTCTTGAAGACTCACAGTTTGTGGACTTTGATCGTGATGACGTTTCCTAACTGATCGAACTCGTTGAAACTTCTTGTTTCCACTTGATCATAAAGTTCATATTCTACATGATCAACAAACTCAAAATGTTTCATTTATGTATTTCACGATACTTTTGGAACATTTGTCATTTGACTCTTTCTACTGTTTTGATTCTTTTTTAATCATATCACTGTTCACTAAAGCAAATTAGTATTTAATCATCATTTCTTATTCATTTTTTGACATAAAAAAATCACCTATATGACCGTAAAGATTTCTTTATCCTTCATCTTTTAATTATTAGTGTTTATATTCTTTAATTTATCAATGCGGTATAATTAACTTATATTCTGATTTGAGTGTTCATAATTTATATTAACTAATGTTTGATTATCATTAATTATTATTTGTTTGTCTAAAAATTTAAGTTTATTTAAATTAAATTGAATTATATAGCAGATTACTTTTCATTTGAGGTGTTTCCTGCAGATTCTTTATTAAATATAATGGGCAACGAACCACTTTTAAAAACCTGCAGCTTCGATTCGGTTGAGTTCGGTTGAGTTCGGTTGAGTTCGGTTGAGTTCGGTTCATCCCGGTGAGCGTGAACAGTCCCGAGCAGCCAATCACCTGCTGACCTGCGGCGTCACGTCACCTCGCCTCACGTAGTCGCCGTGTAGTTTTACCATCCTGCTGCACCGGGACCGGGGAGCAGGAGGACCGACCGGCCCCCGGACCTGATGCACCGGGACCGGGGAGCAGGAGGACCGACCGGCCCCCGGACCTGATGCACCGGGACCGGGGAGCAAGAGGACCGACCGGCCCCCGGACCTGCTGCACCGGGACCGGGGCCTTCGTGCTGCTGCAGGCGGGGAGAGCGGCCTCTCACCGGGGTCCAGGAGGAGCAGAGACACCGGTGAGATGAGACTTTATTATTCTGACGTGTTGCAGCAGCAGCGAGTCAAAGCATCAGGGAGGAGGGAGATAATAAAATATATTACAACATACATATATATATATATTTAGAAAATGATCTTTAAACATTATAGGTGTTTAGAACCCTGCAGCTGTTTACATGTTTTTAACTAACAGTTGTTTTTTTAAATCATGTATGAAGTTTATTATGAGTTTATGCCGGAAGACAATTTTATTGTCATATTGCAACATCTCTTAGAATATTCTTAAAGTTTCCACAGGGACATTATTCAACACCTGTTCAAAATCTGATACATCCCATAATAATATCACAGCGATGTTACCGAGGTGACGCGATGCTCCGGAGGTTTCTGATGTTTTAATGTAAAATAACTTTTATAAACATGTTGATGAGGTCGATGAGTTACAGTTACAGTCTGATGTGAAATGTGTTTCCTCTGGTTTTGATGAATTCGTGTCCACTTCAAATATGACATCTTTTCAAAGAGTTACAGTTAAATTATCTTTTTTTTCACTCTTATGATCCACTGTAAGTTATATCACAACACGTTCCAGTCGCCTTCAAGGAAACTTTATGATTTTTCTTCATCTGAGGTGAATATTTTAATCCATACAGATGTGAACATTATGGCATTAAAACAAATTTGTATTGTTTTATTATCTCACTGATGACAGGACACGAAGTGAGTCTGTGTTGATCTGCTCCTTACTTCTTCTGTAATACTGAATAACATCACGTCCATATTGTTTTAATAATCTTCCTGTTTAGATGAAAAGTGAGTTTATGGAAACTTAAAAGAGCAAAAGTGTTTGTTTTTTTAGTAAGTTCAGTCTTTTCCTTCAATTTTGAAACTTGTTGCTTCCTGGAAGTTTTAGACAGAATATTATTTCTAAATTCTTTACTTTTGGCCTAAAGCGAATAAGTCTATTACCTTTTTTGGGGTTTTTTTAAGACAATTTTCAGGCTTTTTTTTCCATTGAAAAAACATTTCACATCAAATAAATAAGAATTAATAAGAATTAAAAACACGAATGGATACTTTTTTCAAACTTTCTGCAGATGTGATTTATCCTGTTTTTTTTTTAAATTGTTATGTTCATCAGAACTTTCTCATTGAGCCGTTCGGTGCCTGAACATAAATTATTATTATTTATTTCTCTCTCCTCCATGAAGCTGCAGATTTGACGACGAACCTGAACGTCCGGCTCAGACTCCTGTTTGTTATCTAACATGAAGTCTGGTGTGAAGTTCCAAATGATTTTTCATCCCACTCGTTCTGTTTGACTTCCTCGTCCTGAGACGTCCAGGTTCCTGAACCACCTGTGGTGGTCGAGGAGGGAGGAGACACTCACAACCTCTCTTTGTATGTGGCCTTCCCTCCCTCCTGGGTTCCTTTCATTCCTCCTCCACAGACTCTCCGGCCTCTCGGCGTAATCCTCCACTCTCTGAGCAGCAGCTGGGCCCTGAATGCCTCTTCAGAGAGGAAGGAAGAGAGAGGAAGACCACTCGACCGGGGGGGGGGGGGGGGGAGGAGGGAGGAGGGAGGAGGGGGGGGGGAGGGGAGGAGGGGAGGAGGTGAGGAGGTGAGGTGAGGGGGGAGGAGGGGAGGAGGGGAGGGGGGGAGGGGAGGGGGGAGGAGGGGAGGAGGTGAGGTGAGGAGGTGAGGAGGGGAGGTGAGGGGGGAGGAGGGAGGAGGGAGGGAGGTGAGGAGGTGAGGAGGGGAGGTGAGGGGGGAGGAGGGGAGGAGGGAGGAGGGAGGAGGGGAGGGGGGAGGAGGGGAGGATGGGAGGAGATGAGGTGAGGGGGGAGGTAGGAGGGGAGGAGGGGAGGAGGAGGGAGGAGGGGAGGGAGGAGGGAGGAGGGGAGGAGGGAGGAGGGGAGGAGGGGGGGGAGGGAGGAGGAGAGGGAGGAGGGGAGGAGGGAGGAGGTGAGGAGGTGAGGAGGGAGGGGAGGGGGGAGGAGGGGAGGAGGTGAGGTGAGGGGGGAGGAGGGGGGGAGGGGAGGGGGGAGGAGGGGAGGAGGTGAGGTGAGGAGGTGAGGAGGGGAGGTGAGGGGGGAGGAGGGGAGGAGGGAGGAGGGGAGGGGGGAGGAGGGGAGGAGGGAGGAGATGAGGTGAGGGGGGAGGTAGGAGGGGAGGAGGGGAGGAGGAGGGAGGAGGGGAGGAGGGAGGAGGGGAGGAGTGGGGGGAGGGAGGAGGAGAGGGAGGAGGGGAGGAGGGAGGAGGTGAGGAGGTGAGGAGGTGAGGAGGTGAGGGGGGAGGGACGAGAGGAGGAGGGGAGGTAGGAGGGGAGGAGGTGAGGTGAGGAGGTGAGGGGGGAGGATGGGAGGAGGGGAGGAGGGGGGGGGAGGGGAGGTAGGAGGGAGGAGGGGAGGAGGGGGGGGAGGAGGGAGGAGGAGAGGGAGGAGGGGAGGAGGGAGGAGGTGAGGAGGGAGGTAGGAGGGGAGGAGGTGAGGAGGTGAGGTGAGGCGGAGGGGAGGGGGGAGGTAGGAGGGGAGGAGGGGAGGAGGAGGGAGGAGGTGAGGAGGGGAGGTGAGGGAGGAGGGAGGAGAGGAGGAGGGGAGGTAGGAGGGGAGGAGGGAGGTGAGGAGGGGAGGGAGGAGAGGAGGGAGGGGGGGAGGGAGGAGGGGAGGAGGGAGGTGAGGAGGGGAGGGAGGAGAGGAGGGAGGGGGGGAGGGAGGAGGGGAGGAGGGGAGGTGAGGGAGGAGGGAGGAGAGGAGGAGGGGAGGTAGGAGGGGAGGAGGGAGGTGAGGAGGGGAGGGAGGAGAGGAGGGAGGGGGGGAGGGAGGAGGGGAGGAGGGGAGGTGAGGGGGAGGAGGGAGGTGAGGGAGGAGGGGAGGAGGGAGGAGGCGAGGAGGTGAGGGGGGCGGAGGGGAGGTGAGGTGAGGAGGAAGGAGGTGAGGGAGGAGGGAGGAGGCGAGGAGGTGAGGTGAGGGGGGGAGGAGAGGAGGTGAGGTGAGGAGGGGAGGTGAGGGGGGGAGGAGGGGAGGTGAGGTGAGGTGAGGAGGAAGGAGGGAGGAGGCGAGGAGGTGAGGAGGAGAGGAGGAGGGAGGTGAGAAGGGGAGGTGAGGTGAGGAGGTGTGGAGGGGTGAGGGAGGTGAGGGGGGGAGGAGGGGAGGTGAGGGGGGCGGAGGGGAGGTGAGGTGAGGAGGAAGGAGGTGAGGAGGAGAGGAGGAGGGAGGTGAGGAGGGGAGGTGAGGTGAGGAGGTGTGGAGGGGTGAGGGAGGTGAGGGGGTGAGGAGGGGGTGAGGGAGGTGAGGAGGAGGTGGGGTGTGGAGGGGAGGAGGGGAGGGGAGGAGGGGAGGTGAGGAGGGGAGGTGAGGAGGAGGTGAGGAGGTGAGGGGGTGAGGAGGGGGTGAGGGAGGTGAGGAGGAGGTGGGGTGTGGAGGGGAGGAGGGGAGGGGAGGAGGGGAGGTGAGGAGGTGAGGAGGAGGTAAGGGGGGGGGGGGGGGGGGGGGCGTCCAGACCACCTGGCTCCTGAGAAACATCCACCGACCAATAACAGAGGAGGAAGACTAATGTGAAACACAGACTCCTGGGAGCTCTTTCTTTCTTTCATTCTCTTTCTTTCATTCTTTCATTCTCTTTCTCTCTTTCATTCTCTTTCTTTCTTTCATTCTCTTTCTCTCTTTCATTCTCTTTCTTTCTTTCATTCTCTTTCTCTCTTTCATTCTCTTTCTTTCTTTCATTCTCTTTCTTTCTTTCATTCTCTTTCTTTCTTTCTTTCTTTCTTTCTTTCATTCTCTTTCTTTCTTTCTTTCTTTCTTTCTTTCTTTCTTTCATTCTCTTCTCTCGTTTTCTCTTTTTCTCTTTTTTCCTCATTCTGTCTTTCTTTCTTGTGTCTTCCTGACGTTCTCTCTCTCCGTCTCTGTCTCTTGAATAAAAGGACATGAACCAGTGTTTTTCTGTATTTTCGTGTTTTATTCTGTATTTTTCTTAAAATAATTTATTATCACTAAAGTTTTGAAGGATTCAAAGTTGGATCAGTTCCATCACTGGTTTCTGTTCTTTTACCAAGTTATCAGCAATATTATTATAATGTTGATGATTTATGTCTTTTGTCCTCTCACACGTCAGATCACTTTTATTTTCACATCCAGGTTCGATCGCTTCAGAAAACCTCCGTGTGACCTGGTTACAGTCCGCAGGGAGAGGTCAGAGGTCAAGTCTTCAGAAATCATCAGTGTGTGGAGGTCAGAGGTCAAGTCTGCAGCTCTGCTCCACTCAGCAGCTAAAGACGCATCACGTGTGTGTGTGTGTGTGTGTGTGTGTGTGTGTCTCCAGAGCGCCATCACGAGGTTGGTCTTGGTGTTTTATTGTGATTATGATGATTTCAGCAATACAAGAATTGTTGAATATCATTAAATTAATCAGTAAATAAAAGCATTTTACACCTTTTATACAAGGACTTGTTTCTAATGTATATTTTAAATTCAAAAACTTGAGACACCGAAAAACTGAACTGACATTTCCACCATAACTCCTAACATGGTTTCACTTCATTCACTGGAAATTATTATTTCACATCCTTTTCTTTTTAAAAAATTCACAGATTAGATAAAACGTTGGTTTTTTTGCAGCATGACTTTGTTTATTCTTCTTCTTCTGTTCATCATCTCCGGAGCTTCACATTGATCTGGTAAGAATCGTCTCTGGTTGGTGTGCAATTTCTGTAATTT
>NC_061532.1:19220000-19222500 GCF_022379125.1 Scophthalmus maximus | reverse complement strand
CAGACCAGATCAGATCAGATCAGATCAGATCAGTCCAGATCAGATCAGATTAGTCCAGACCAGATCAGATCAGATCAGATCAGTCCAGATCAGATCAGATTAGTCCAGATCAGATCAGATTAGTCCAGATCAGATCAGATTAGTCCAGATCAGATCAGATCAGATCAGATCAGATCAGATCAACAAAACGTTCACTATAGATGAAATATTCATAAAATAATCGACATTAAAGGGAGAGTTAACATTCTGGGAGGAGAATTTAGAAGCAAATCACTTCCTACAAAATATTGAGATGTATTTTTTCAGATTGAACCTTTTTGGATTCATATTGAGTTTCTTCTGATGTTTATGAGCCGGACGAGCAGCTGAAGTCACGTTCACTTCCTGTGACGTCAAATGACAAATGAATCCTTAAAGATGAAAGACTTCATTCCAAAAAGAAGATGGAATTTTTGCCAAATTTTTTGAATAATTTTAGAGCAACGTTTCTGGAATATCATATAATTTTTAATGACACAAGTTTAGTCCCAAAAGAAAATTATGTTTAATTATTCGTCATCTCTTCAAAACGCCTCATTCTGTCAGAGCAACGTGATTTTAACATGATTTCAGCTGGAACCAAAGTTTTGACTTTGATCATATTCGTGATAATGATAATATTAATAATAATAATAATAATATGTGGGCCAAACTTTTCAAAACTTAAATCATTTTATTAATGATTTTATAAATTTGACTTAATGAAATTCTGCAGTAGTTTGAAATGGATCATGACCAGGTAAAAAAATCAACAACATAAATAATGACAATAAAATGTGTATTTAGCATTTTATTGATTATTGATCATCCTGATTTTTGATGACATCAATGAAAAGTAAAATATATTAATGTCCGAGCGACTGAAACACCTTCACATGAAGCGACTCAAACATTCTCCAACTTTATAATAAATATCCAGTTTATTACAAAACAACTCACGTCAACATTATAAATAGATTTACTGTGAAAAATCAAAACACAAGGAGAACAACAAGAAACAAACCAACATCTGATTCATAATCAGTTCATATTTAACAGGAAGCAGCAGATTCACGTGCTATAAAATTCAAAATCAGCAAAGTGCTTTAACTGTAATATTTAATTTTTCATGTTTGATTCTTCCTGTTTCACGACGTCAGTCTTTATGGAAAATTCATATTTTTTTTCCTGATTAAACAAAAATCATAAAACTGTGATTTTATTTCTTCTCACTTTGTGGATTCCGTCAGGTGTCGGCTCGGCTCGGCTCGGCTCGGCTCGCTCCGGACTCTTCACCAGCTCCAGTGGTACATGTGCGCCAGCTGCTGCAGCCCCGGGTGCTGCTGCGGGAGGCCGGGGTGCTCCGGGCCGTAGGCGGGGTGCAGCAGCGGGGAGTAGGCGCACAGCGGCAGGCCGAGGCCGGAGCGGAGCCGCGGCGGCTGCTCCAGGTCCTGCAGCGCCGGGACCCGCTCCTTCCCGTCCCGCAGCAGCAGCGCCGGGATGGCGAGCCGCCGGGCCGGCAGCAGCTGCTGCAGCGCCTCCAGGCTGCGCTCGGCCCGCGCGCGCTTCATCTTGTATCGGTGGTTCTGGAACCAGATCTTCACCTGGTTCGGCGTGAGGCGCACGAGCCCGGCCAGGTGCTCCCGCTCCGGCGCCGACAGGTAGCGCTGCTGCCGGAAGCGACGCTCCAGCTCGAAGGTCTGCGCCTTGGAGAAGAGCACGCGCCGCTTCCTGCCGCGGCTCCTCTTCGGCGGCGGCGCGGAGGAGTCGCGCTCCGCGTCCGGGGGCTCGACCGCGAAGAGCCCGGGGGGGTCGGGCTCGGTGGTGCGGGGCTTCAGGGAGACACCGAGGACTGCGGGGGGGGGGGGGGGGGGGGGGGGGGGGTAGGTAATCCGATTACTCTCTGGACTCTGAGCATGAGCAGCTCAATGACAATACACCTTACAAGTACATATATTCCTTATTTTTCATAATTCATCTTTATATATTTTATGTTTATGTTTTTATTCCAGCTCTGATGTCCAACTTGTTCTGCACGTGCTCCTCTTCACCACGAAGCACAGACACTCAACATGAACATTAATATTAATATTAACAACGAGGTAATTGTTTAATATAATAATAACAAGATCATAATTTAAAGTATCGCGATATAGAAATAAGACAGAGACCGTGTGCGTGTCCGAGCTGAAGTGAAGGTGAACTGACGATCTGACGTCAGTTTTCAATAACTTTTATGATAAAGCTGAAGAGAGAATTATCAAACATGTACATTAAATATGAAATATGGATATTTCCCTGCAGGTTCATACAGTTTGATGGTGATTTGATGATTACGCACGAGCAAGAGAGCGTCATGTGGAAGATGAATGATGGTTATTAATGTTTACATAATTCGTCTTTATGAAAATGAATCTCCTCACGTGAGAAGTGCAGGTTCCCGGGCCCGCGGCTCCACCGGCCGAGGCTCCCGCCGCCTCCT
>NC_061532.1:19145000-19215000 GCF_022379125.1 Scophthalmus maximus | reverse complement strand
AAACAGGAATGATTTTGGAAAGTCAGGACTTTTTAGTACATATTTCTAAAAGTTCGCAGGACACGTTTGTAAAAAGTCACGACTCTGTGATTCAATTTGTTCATTTGTGGACAAATTGAGTTCATATAGTTTTGGAAAATGAGGGAATGTTTTTGTAAAGTGAACTTCTGGAAAAATGGAAAAGTGAGTCAGGACACGGACGTTAATGTAAAAATGAGTAAAAATCTAAAATAGGTAGAAAGTTCCTTGGACAGTTTTAGGACATTTTATTAAAAAGGCACGAATCTTCAGAATCGTGGCGTTGAGAACATTTTGGAAACGAGAACGAATGTTGAAAACCAGTCGCCTGTTTTCTGTAAAGTGAGAACGCTCTTAATTTTTAATTTTGCTCTTGTCGTCACAGTTCTTAAAAAGAAAGAAACATTTCCCTTCGTGGTCCCTGGAGGATGAACCCTGATGATCTGGTGACCTCCTGACCTGTAGCACCAGCAGCAGGTCAAGAGGTCACCACGTCTTCTCATCTGACAGTAGAACGTACAGGATGTGTCTGCCTCATTGTCTTCTTCTCCTCTTCAGTCTTCGTGTCCACGGACATTTGTCAGTTACGATTACAAATGAACAAACCTTATTTCACCAATCAGATCCGTATTCATTTTTCTTGACCTATTTATAACCAAGACAAATATTATGAGGCGGAAAAGGTAACAGGGGAATTTAAAAAAAAATTCCTTCCTGTGACCAGACGGAGCAGAAACAGTGAAGCTATGAATAAAATGTATTATTATGATTATTATGATTATTATGATTATTATTATTGTGTTAGAACAACATGACAGACTTCTTCTTCAGTGAGATGAGAAGAGTTAAGTATCACTGTACCTGCACAGTGCTGCCACCTAGTGTCGGGACACGGCACAGCACCAACAACTACTCAAATAAAATAAAATATGTATTTCTTCTAAACTACCCAGCGACCGTTCGTCTCTGGGGTTGAAACGAGTGGTTCAGCTCCGCTCCGCGTCCTCCACCTGCCGGAGGAACCAGGCGGGAACTGGCTTTCTTCACGTCCGGGACACGAGCCACCTGACTGGGACTCGGACGGAGGCCGAGTTCCGTCCGCAGCTGAAAAACAAGCGCTGTGTTTGTGTCTGAGACACTTTGAGAGACGAACTGTGGAGACGTCTGATACACAGAACAAACACACACCCAGAGGAGAGACGCTGGAGAAACACGTTCAGTCGGATCAGTCGAATCTCACCACGACCTTTCACCCAATACGCAACATTCCCACATTAAGATCCACGAGTCGAGGAGACATTCTGTATCTTTAGAAACGTTTAAAGACGAAAACGTAGTTTGAACAAAGTTCGTCCTCGCGACTCGAGTCCGTCAGGAAGAAGAGGAGGAAATTCTCTGTTCTTATGAACTCATGAACGTTGTGATTTCATCTCAACCCTCCTCGCGTGACCCCGGTGACCTCCGCCTCCCGGTTCAGGCCCTCGAGGCAGATCGGAGCCGGGAGGCGAGCGGCGGCTTTACGGAAGCTTTACTCGCTCTGGCAGGGGAAAAAAAAGAGACATTTCCTGGCTCTTCCCCGTCGTCAAGACTCCTCGACTTGGAGAGCGCGACGCGGCAGCTGGTCGCCGCCACGACGCCTCTCACCCTCCGTCGCAGTCGCAGACTTAACGGGGATTTTCTCTCCCGGGTTCCCAGTGGGACGGAGCGAGGCGTCACGCCGCTGAATGCAGAATGAGACGGGAGGAAATCTCAATACTCGAGTGTGATTTGTTTCCCCTGGTTTCCTTCCTTCCTTCTTCTTCTCCTCGTTTCCTTCCTTCCTTCCTTCCTTCTTCTCCTCGTTTCCTTCCTTCCTTCCTTCTTCTTCTCCTCATTTCCTTCCTTCCTTCCTTCTTCTTCTCCTCGTTTCCTTCCTTCCTTCCTTCTTCTTCTCCTCGTTTCCTTCCTTTCTTCTTCTTCTCCTCGTTTCCTTCCTTTCTTCCTTCCTTCTTCTCCTCATTTCCTTCCTTCCTTCTTCTTCTCCTCGTTTCCTTCCTTCCTTCCTTCCTTCTTCTCCTCGTTTCCTTCCTTCCTTCCTTCTTCTTCTCCTCATTTCCTTCCTTCCTTCCTTCTTCTTCTCCTCGTTTCCTTCCTTCCTTCCTTCTTCTTCTCCTCGTTTCCTTCCTTTCTTCTTCTTCTCCTCGTTTCCTTCCTTTCTTCCTTCCTTCTTCTCCTCATTTCCTTCCTTCCTTCTTCTTCTCCTCGTTTCCTTCCTTTCTTCCTTCCTTCTTCTCCTCATTTCCTTCCTTCCTTCTTCTTCTCCTCGTTTCCTAAGTGGCAGCACTTTACCAGAATGAAACCTCCTTAGTCTCTGGATGAGGTCGAATTATCAAATTGTCTTCAGAAGTTTCCTACATCTAGACGTGACCCGGAGGTATTTGATGAGCACCATGATAAGATCTGTTCAGATTCTCTAAATGCAGAGGACAGGAGCTTCAATGTTTCCTTTCCTATCTCCTTTAGCGTAGGACACACTGGAGCTTCCTGTGTGAGAGGAAGGAGAAACAGACGACCCACAATTCATTGCGGCAGCGACATTTAACGTGACGCGCCGTGATGGACGTAAACGATTCAATCCAGAGAAGAAGAAGTAGAATATGAATATGATCCAGAAGAGACGTCATCCTGTCAGTTACTGTTACACATGAATCATAACATGTGATGACACACGGTGGTGAAACACTGAAACATGCCGATGGAGCCGGAGGTTTTTGTAGTTCATCTTCAGAAACGTGTAGTTTCACCACAACAGACGCATCAACAACATCCACCGTCACGTGACGACGTGGTTTAGTGAAAGTGGAGTCAGATTCTCTGAGCAGCGCCGTCGTCTCATCCTACGTCCAATGAGTCGTCCTTTACACCTTTCCTTGACCCCATGACCTTTTCCACTGAGGTCAAGGAGGAGTAGATAAGGACAATTGGACCTGACCCCTAAACGTTGTGGTCGTCAACATCTCCAGCCGGGTCACGAGACAGGAAGTGGTCGTGTGGTGAATTTCTAGAATTAGAATCAAATTTTAAAACAATTGGAAATGACATATTTTAGCCATAATTGTTTCGCAAAATATATGAAAATAGTATAAAACCATGAAAATGAAACAGTCTTCTGAGTTTCTAGACGACAGATCAGGGACAGCATCAGGAGGAGAAATGATAAAAACTTAAAGATAAAAATAGGAAACATGATTTTTTTATCTTCATACAGTCTCATCATCGTTTTTATTAAATTTAATGTTATTCAGGATAGAATGACAAGAAGAAAGTAAAATGTCTGTTGATCAGAGGATCATGTGTAAATGAAAAGACGGTAAAGCTTTTTTTTGTATTTGTCAGACTTTTATCATATTTCGATTACTTTTCTCCCTTTTCTTACAAACACTTAAATCTGTGAGATTACTTTTTTATTATTATTAATCCCAGACTCTCACAGAAATCCACAGTCATCAGATATAAGATATTCATATGATTTATATTGATTTATTCTGTCAAAAATAAATAATGTTGTTGAAACTGAAGCGTTAGAAAAGTGAAGTAACTCTGAAGTATTTACTTGATCAGCAAAACAGATTCATATTACTCAAAAATTGTGAGTTTGATAAAACAAATGAAGACATTAGAGCTTCTATTGAAATAATAAGTTCAGTCAAAGTGTGTCTCTGCCTCGTGTCCAGCAGGTGGCGCCACTGGTCTTCTACAGTCTGAGCTGTCGGACATGACCATAAACGACATGATGATAAACTCCTTTTCCATAAAGAAAAATCATCATGAAGGTCACACGAGAGAACCGATCAGCAGCAGCAGCTTCACATGGAATATTCTACATACAGAAAGAGTGTGGAAGAGTTTAGTAAAGGAATTATTACAGAAGAAAGTCACCTCATTAATTATTCAATTAAAAAAATTAACATTTATCAAAACAGAAACTGAACTGAATGAAAATCTATCAACTAGATTCAAAACAGTGATCAAAGAAGGAATTATTATCATTTATGAATCAAAAGTGTCTGTAACTGAAATTTAAATGTTTCTCTTGTTGTTGCTTCACTGTGCAGATTCATTTACTCACTTTATATCTGAGGTCACGTCTGATTGGACAAATATCATATAATAATAATAATTACAGTAATGTGACCATAATTGTCATTGTTGTTTTCTCAGTTTATCAATGATTGTGTTTCTATAAAACACAGTGAAAAATGTCCAAACCCCCGAAACGTTGAGTTTACTTTCATATCAGAAAATAAGAAGCAGAAATGTCTGAAACGGATTCTGTTTAACATAATGCAAGTTACTATAAAAAAGAAAAGACTAGAGGACGAGGAACCGTCGAATGTTGTGGAGGTTTTTCTCTCTCAAATGCAATTAAAGCGATTAATCAATTATCTAAATATTTGCTGAATAATTTACTGTCAATCAAGAAATCGGTTAATTAATCGTTGTAGCTGAACACACACACACACACACACACACTGAGGATTGTTCTTCTCAGTTTGATTTTTGAAATAAACAACATTTATATTCATAGATTAATGTTGTTTATTAGTTTCAATGAGGCAATTCAGCCTTTTATCGGTGTGAAAACCACGTCAGGCACAAATATATGATTAAGAATCAAAGTGTAAAAACATGGATCTTTTAATAAACTCAAATATTGTTAAGTTATTATCATAATCATGGTCAAGGAGATAATAATATTAAGCCTAGATACTATGTCGACTGAATATGAAAAATATCTTTATATTTTAACAATTTTTTTTAATTTGAGCTGAAAAAAAGGTTGATTTAGGTTTTAATAACAAATGTTTCATCCTTGTTATTATCATATTTAGTTGCGTCAGTTATGAATGAACCTGAGTTCATTTTAAATTCATCTGTGACGAGCTGCTGGTTCTTTCTCGTCGTTGGAACAAACAGCTGCATGGATTCATTCTTTGATCCACTGAAGAACATTGAAGCTGAAACGTGAGAAGTTTCTCGCTGACGTGATGTTTCCTCAGTAAACTGATCAGATTCTGATGATATTCTATTCATAGGTCGGTCGAAAGGACGAGAGTTTGCGGCTGAATTTCAAGATTTTATTGGTACAGAAACAGAAAAAAAGGAATTTCTGCTTCTTCAGGAAACATCATGTCCAGATGTTTATTCCTCCAGAACAGATTCTGTGGATGTTTCCATCCCGGATGTGAGCTGCTGCTCGGGGTGGGACGGTACCTCCAAAATATTCCATGTATTAAATGACTATTAAAATTGCTGTTTTCAAAGAACCAGAATGCCACGTTACAACCAAACTGTTTAAAAATGTGTCCTTTTCTTGTGTTGGTTCACAGGCCAACATGTGGAGTTCGACTCCTGAAAGCAGAATCTTCCAGTTGCATGAATCTTCTGCAGCATCTTGTTGAAACGTTTCGGGATCAGAGAGAGAAAAACGTGAAGGTTGATTCTTCCGATCGCTCGCTCGGAACAAAGAAACACTAATCTGCTGATAACGCCTGTGTGTCGCTGCTCTGTGTGTTTTACATGGAGCGACCGAGTCGTCGGGGACGTGAGGTGGAGGTGAGGTGGAGGTCTGGGACGTGAGGTGGAGGTCGGGGACGTGAGGTGGAGGTCGGGGACGTGAGGTGGAGGTCGTGGACGTGAGGTGGAGGTCTGGGACGTGAGGTGGAGGTCTGGGACGTGAGGTGGAGGTCGGGGACGTGAGGTGGAGGTCGTGGACGTGAGGTGGAGGTCGGGGACGTGAGGTGGAGGTGAGGTGGAGGTCGTGGACGTGAGGAGGAGGCCGTGGACGTGAGGTCGAGGTCGGTGACGTGAGGTGGAGGTGAGGTGGAGGTCGTGGACGTGAGGTGGAGGCCGTGGACGTGAGGTGGAGGTCGGTGACGTGAGGTGGAGGTGAGGTGGAGGTCGTGGACGTGAGGTGGATGTCGTGGACGTGAGGTGGAGGTCGGGGACGTGAGGTGGAGGTCGTGGACGTGAGGTGGAGGTCGGGGACGTGAGGTCGTGGACGTGAGGTGGAGGTGAGGTGGAGGTCGTGGACGTGAGGTGGAGGTCGTGGACGTGAGGTGGAGGTCTGGGACGTGAGGTGGAGGTCGGGGACGTGAGGTGGAGGTCGTGGACGTGAGGTGGAGGTCTGGGACGTGAGGTGGATGTCGGGGACGTGAGGTGGAGGTCGTGGACGTGAGGTGGAGGTCGTGGACGTGAGGTGGAGGTCTGGGACGTGAGGTGGAGGTCTGGGACGTGAGGTGGAGGTCAGGGACGTGAGGTGGAGGTCGTGGACGTGAGGTGGAGGTCGTGGACGTGAGGTGGAGGTCGGGGACGTGAGGTGGAGGTGAGGTGGAGGTCGTGGACGTGAGGAGGAGGCCGTGGACGTGAGGTCGAGGTCGGTGACGTGAGGTGGAGGTGAGGTGGAGGTCGTGGACGTGAGGTGGAGGCCGTGGACGTGAGGTGGAGGTCGGTGACGTGAGGTGGAGGTGAGGTGGAGGTCGTGGACGTGAGGTGGATGTCGTGGACGTGAGGTGGAGGTCGGGGACGTGAGGTGGAGGTCGTGGACGTGAGGTGGAGGTCGGGGACGTGAGGTCGTGGACGTGAGGTGGAGGTGAGGTGGAGGTCGTGGACGTGAGGTGGAGGTCGTGGACGTGAGGTGGAGGTCTGGGACGTGAGGTGGAGGTCGGGGACGTGAGGTGGAGGTCGTGGACGTGAGGTGGAGGTCTGGGACGTGAGGTGGATGTCGGGGACGTGAGGTGGAGGTCGTGGACGTGAGGTGGAGGTCGTGGACGTGAGGTGGAGGTCTGGGACGTGAGGTGGAGGTCTGGGACGTGAGGTGGAGGTCAGGGACGTGAGGTGGAGGTCGTGGACGTGAGGTGGAGGTCGGGGACGTGAGGTGGAGGTGAGGTGGAGGTCGTGGACGTGAGGTGGAGGCCGTGGACGTGAGGTGGAGGTCGGTGACGTGAGGTGGAGGTGAGGTGGAGGTCGTGGACGTGAGGTGGAGGTCGTGGACGTGAGGTGGAGGTCGGGGACGTGAGGTGGAGGTCGTGGACGTGAGGTGGAGGTCGGTGACGTGAGGTGGAGGTCTGGGACGTGAGGTGGAGGTCGGGGACGTGAGGTGGAGGTCGTGGACGTGAGGTGGAGGTCGGGGACGTCGCGTTCACATTGCATTTTCAAACGCTGACGGAAACAGGAAATGGAATCAGCGGTGCGACACCATAAAGTGTCCCCTGTTGGTCACTCAGTTGGTTACGGTTTGACACTTTACCACCAGATGGCGCCAGAAAATTATAAATAATTTCAACAGGAAGATTTCAAAATATCAAACAACTAGTTGTGTTTCAGGAAGAAAAAAAAAGACGACTCCTTCATTCAGAGTCCGCAGATCTTCACTGTCACCGACAAGAAACACAAATGACCTAAAGGACCAAAGATTAAAACGTAGCGTAATTAAAATCAGACTAAAATCAGTATTTTGATGAAATCGCTGATTCCATCTCGTGTCTGTTGAGTCAGTGACATGACGGCTCCTCTAAAGATCGCCCCCTGGTGTCTGGCTGCAGTACGGTCCTAAGCCCCGCCCCCTCCATGTCATGTGAGGCCGTTCTCATCACACTGATGTTTGTTCACGTGTTTGTGTTTCTGATCAGTTTGCTGTTTCATTAGTTATTTGATGATATAAAAACGTCACGATTGACCAATCAGTCTCCTGAATCACTGACTCCTGATTGGTCGAGAGCGTGGCACGATCACCGCTGCACAGACTCGGACTCCACCTGACGTCACCAGCACAAGATGGCGGCGCCCGTATCCGTCATATTTCGGCTTCATTTTTGTGAAAAGGGGAGGAAGAGAAGACGCGTCATCCATCTTTGTTCTCAGTCCATGGACCAAACCTCATCTAGCTTCAATACTGTAACAGTTTAGTTTGTTGGCGTCGCCGTTTGACGCTGAAGATGAAAAGTTACTTATGAAATTCGTTTTAGAAGAGAATCCCAACAATCTTTTGTTTTTAATGCTCGAAAAGCATCAATGCAAATGTTTTATTTGTCGTTTATCAAAGTCTAGACTGAGTCTATTGTCTCATAGGTTGAAAATTGACCAAAGTAGAGTAAACGAAACACGATCGCATCGCAACAGCCAAACTCTGCTCCTTGAATTTTCCCACTGAAACCAGAGGAGACTTCACGCTCGGCGCCGAGACGTCACAGTTCTGTCAAACATAATCCTTAAAAAAAACGCTCGCTAAGATCGAGCAAAGCATCCGCACTTTTATTTCCTTTCAAATGAATCCAGACCATAGATAGAACTGAAGTCGGACTCTCTCTGCCGGCCCCCAATATTTGCTGTGTAGCGGGTGGAAAGCTTTAATAATCTCCAGTGCAACATTTGGGGGAGCGCTTGGTGATGGGTGGCCCGCCCCCTCGGCTTAAAGCAATTAATTCAGCTTTCTTGACATCAAACTGTTGGCTCAGCTCGACAGCTTGGAGCTGAAATGAGAAAAAAAAAAAAAGAAAAGACGGCAAGTTCTCCTGGGAACAGAGTAAAGATGGCAGCCTCCTTTCTCCACTGTTTGCTCGCCCTCCTCCTCCTCCTCCTCCTCCTCCTCTCCAGCCTGAATGAAATGCGAGGGCACACACAATGTGGCGCAGCAGAGAAAAGGGCCGGCGGGGGAATGAGCAGTTTGGAGTATTTGCTCAGTGGAGGAGCGGTCCACAAAAGGCAGAGCCTCGGCGTTCCCATGAATCAAGGCGCCGTCTCGAGGCGCCTTTTTGTTGGGCGTCGTCTGTCGTCGTCGGCTTTTCTTTTCTTTTCTCTTTTTTTTTTTTACACAACGCCACGTATAACTGGTTTCGTGTCACTTAAAGCCCCTTTTCTCTGGAAAACTGTACCGTCAGGTGACCTGCTGGCCACTTGTGCTGCTCGGCCGGCCGGGGGGGGCGTCCGGAGGGCGGCCGGCCCCAGTTTAGCGCCGCACGTGGCGCTGCAGCAGCAGCAGCTCGAAATATGTGACATCGCTCTTCAAGTTGTGGGAGAGCGAAGACGACGACGTGGTATCGGTCAATATCTCCGTCGATTGTTTTCTCCCCCCCCCCACCAGAGCCGGAGCTCTCTGGGTGGCCGGGGCCTCGGGGGCCGCGGGGGCTGAAAGCCACCGAGATTGACTCTTAAGCTCTTTTTTGGCCTTAAGAAAGCGTCATTGTACATGAGCATGAATGGAAAAGTGCTGTTGATCCAAGACGGTATCAGCGCTTCAAAGAGAGAGAGACCGTCGGGTCTCGTCACGTCCACATCAAACATGAGAAACTCTGGATTCAAATGCTGCACAATAATAGCGTTGAAGAGAATCTCTACGGAAGACTATTGGGGACGTAAAGACGAAATGTTGAAAATAAAGTTGAAGTAGCCGCAGTAGTTCCAGTTCAGCTGTCACATGTCCACGTTAACTACCGTTAGCAAAGCTACGCTAGCTGCGCGCCTCTCATAATTCACTAACGGTTGTTTTGCAGTTGAACGTTCTCGTTTGCGACGTTCATGTGCAAACACCCGTTGTCACCGCATCACTTCTTCCAGATTCAGATGTCAATAATCATAATATTGCAACTTTACAACTTGGTTAGCAGCTAGCGTTAGCAGCTTAGCAAACTGGCTAGCAAAACATCAACATCCGGTTGTTTTGGTTGCTGCTGAAAGGAGCTTCTGAGTCACAATTCATCTTCTCAATCAAACCCACCCACGATCTGCGAGCTGGTCACGTCTGTTAGATGATATCTAACATGGTGCCGTTTGTTTATATCTATAGTTATTAAACGAATAGATCGTGTGACTCGTTCATATCACTCTAAAGGACCGTAAGCCGCGAGAGCACCAGTTGCCTGGACCTCTATTCTCGAAATGCAATATTTAAAAAAATCTTCATACAGGATTCATGTTGACCTGAAATGAAATATAGCAAATATTCTTATATACAGCTTATATACTTATATTTAATCTGTGAGCTTGTTCTGTATATCTTTGTGTCTTTATATCTATGTCTTTGTGTGAGCAGCGTTAGCCGCTGAACACGACCTGGAACATGTCCGGGCGTCTCTTAGTCACTACATATAATACGATCACGTCACATGACCTCATCCTGACCTGGGCCTGTAACGTCCACAAACACTCTGCTGCTGGGGTTTTTCAGCCCGTCAGTCTCCTCTGGTAACTTTGTTTTTCCCCGGAAAACCCACGAAGCCGAGTGCAAACACGAGGGCGAAGTGGAGGTTTGCTCAGCGAACACGTGACCCGGAGACGCCCGGGTCGGGTGGAGCTCTGCGGCGGGAGCAGAACCAGAGCAGCGTCAGCGTCCGGTCGTAGAGGACACGAGTGAGGATCCTTCAACCCGTTAAGAATATATCGATCGAAAACACAATGCAACGTTTGGGGAATTTTGGTTCATATTTGACAATAGGAGCGTCTGCTTTCAAATCTGGCACTGGACAGGAACGGTTGAGCAAATAGAGCTTAAGTCAGGACATCGCTCATATGTATGCGAGTGTGTGTGTGTGTGTGTGTGTGTGTGTGTGTGTGTGTGTGTGTGTGGTAAACGCTCCTTGTCCAAACACGGCAGCGCCGGCTAAGCCCTGACCTCGAGCGGCTCCGCATGCAGCCCTCACATTACTCCCGCTCAGAAAACAGGTCATTATTATTCATAACGTGCTGATTGGTTTTCTTAAGCAAACGGAGACGCCGCGTCTCTGCGGTCGGAGGAAACCTCCCCTCACCGATATGTTCGCCCTTTTGTTCATGAGAATCGTCCGCAGGCCATCGTGATTTCGTGTTTTCGCCTAAACGTCCCGGTAGATGACGTCTCTCGGTGGAAGAACACATGGCGTTCGTGTTCTCCAGAGGATGAACCCTGCGGCGTTTTGTCGATCCCCCTAACAAAGTGCTTATTTTAACTCTGAGCAAATATATTTCCTCAAACTGGCACCAGACAGAAAATGCTCAGGTGTTTAATATTCAACGTGCGCCGATGCCACGTCTGTTTGAACACACTTCATTGATCCGGTGTGTGAAGTTAATGAGCAACCGTCTCCGTCTGCGGACGCCGACTCTCCCAGAGCTTCTCTGACAGACGACTCGTCGTTTCTCTGCAGCGTCAGGACGAAATGGAGCGAGTCCCAACATGTAGAGATATTAGACTTTTAAAAAAAATGTCCAACTTCCTTGTTGCGGAAGTTGTTCGATATCTGAACACGAGGCCTGTGGTTCACAAGTTAAAATCTGCCACATTAAAATTCATCAATAAAGACTTTGGTCCTTGTCCCGTCCGCTCACGTGGAGGGGGCGGGGCTTATGAGCTGTACTGCAGCCAGACACCAGGGGGCGATCCAGGTGCTTTGGCTTCACTTACCGGGAGCCACATGGTCGAGGCCGTGTTCTCGGGCCACAATCAGCTACGTGATTGGTTGTACGCTCTTCTACTTCCTCGTCTTTTACTGGCGCTTGGCGACCAGCGTATAACAGCCGCGTCATCGGCACCTTCTGCTCCGGAGTTTTTCCCGCTTTCCTTTGACGGAAAAGCGAACGAACAGCGGTAGATGTCGTGACGACTTTTATTGTCGTGCTGTGGTTTTGATAGTTCGATAGAAGTCGTCGTTTGGTATCAAATGTAGTGCACAACGACAACGAACCATAACCACATTAAACGCTTCATAAGTGTCAAATCAAAGACAATATGTGAGACGTTGCGTGGTCGCTCGCCCTCTCCACAATCCCAGGAGACGCGACAACACGCGGGCGCAAAAGCGGTGAAACCGATGAAGGAGCTCCTTCTCATCTGGTCCTTGGTACCGTGGGTGGATTCACATCGTCCTTCCTGCCATCTCTTCCTCTCTACTGCTCTTCGACCTCAGTCGTGCAGGAAAGGAAGCGTTGAAGTTTCTTTCCTACACATTTAAAAGTATCAGCTCTCGTCATGGCTGCCGATCAAATACTTCACGTCAAGATTTAGGAAACTTCCCTAAACAAATGTGACAATTTGGAGCATTAGTCTCTGTGCTGCTGTGGCCTCACACAGACGAAGACTCTTTGCCTCCAGATCTTCTCTGACAAAATCCAGTAATTCAGTCTGACAGGAAACGACAACGCATTTTGAAAACCATGAATCCTGCAGCGATAAATCTGCTGAGAAACCAAACGTCCTCCGTGCGTCTGAGCCGCGTGGTCGTCTTGTTATCAGCTGTTCCACATCACGTTAATGGGATTTAAGAGGAGAGACACTTCACCTCTTCACCGTCTCCTCCTCTTCCTCTTCTTCTGCGTCTTTCTCTTCCTTTTCTTCCTCTTCCTCTTCCTCTTCCTCTTCCTCTTCGTCTTCTTCTTCTTCTTCTTCTTCTTCTTCTTCCTCTTCCTCTTCCTCTTCTTCTTCCTCTTCTTCTTCTTCTTCTTATCTGCTGACACTTCACTTCAGCCGCTGCAGGGGATCGTTCAGTGTCAATGTCGTGACCTTTAAAAAAAGAGACCTAAAGGAAACTAGAGCTGCAACTAACGATTATTTTCTCGATTTAATCGATTAGTTGTTTGGTCCAAAAATCCCCAAAACCTCGAGATGAAGTTATGTTTTGTCCACGACACCAAAGATCTTCAGCTCACTGTCACAGAGGAGCAAAGAAACCACAGCATGTTCACATGTAAGAAGCTGAAATCAGAGAATTATGACTTGAACCGATTAATCGATTATGAAAATCGTTGCTGATTAATTTAGTAGTCGATGACTAAACGATGAACTGTTGCAGCTCTACAGAAAACTACATACTTCTGTTTTTTTCCTTGTGTATTTTAATTTTTGTTCACCACTGTCCAGTCGTGGAGCTGCACATCCCAACAAAAATGTACAAATATGTTATTTAATATCACACTTAACTAGTTTTTCTTTACTCAATTTTTTTTTTAAATGGACTAATTTTGCAATTTAATAAAAACAGTATTTCTGGCCTCTCTTTGCTCACCACTTTTGCTTATTCATATTTTTTCTCTTTTGGTGGTTGATGTGTTGTTGTGTCACATATATTTATTTCTTTGAGTCAAATTGTCTTTTTCTGCTAAAAAAACACATTTATTTATTTTTTAAGAAGCTGATTTAAAAAAAACAAAAAACAAACAGAGTCCAGGTTCAAAAAATTGGGACCAATGAAGTAAAACAAAAGGAGAAAAAAAAATAGTTTCCACACAAAGAATTTTTTATCTGTTGCACAAATCAACACAAATGACACGATGGATTGTGGGAAACAGTTCTTCATCATCTTCTCCTCCTCTTCCTCCTCTGGACACTTGAAGGAAACTTGCTCTCGTTTTTCAAGTTATGATTTTTACTCCCAAAAGATCTCTTTTCATTATTCAGTATTCTCTCATGTGTTCATGAGGGGCCTGGTGTACACGCCGTGGTAGTAGCTGGGGTCGCTGTGCGCCCCCGGGTCCTGCTGCAGGCCCGGTTTGTTGGGCACCGGCGGGCCGCCGTAGGCCCCGTACTGCCCCGCGGGCTCGAGCCGGTGGAGCTGCGGATCGGACATGAGGTTGTTGATGGAGAACGGGTGGTTGAAGGAGTAGTAGGCGGGGTGGGGGTGGGGGTGGGGGGGGCCCGCGTCGTGCAGCAGCAGCGGGTGATGGTGATGGTGATGAGGATGAGGATGATGATGATGATGGTGGTGGTGATGGGAGAAGAGGTGCTGGCTGTGCGCGAGCGGGGAGGGCGCGCGCACCGGGCTGGAGGGCAACAGTTCGCCGCGGTGCGGTCCGAGGTCCGACCCGGGGGCCTTCACCTCCGAGGCCGGGGGGGGGGAGGAGGAGGGCGGGGAGTCCGAGCCGGAGCTGGCGACCGAGCCGCCCTCCGAGCCCGGCTTCCCCCCGGCCGGAGCCTCCTCCTTGTCCCCGGCCCCCCCGGCCCCCCCGGCCCCCCCGGCCCCGGCCCCCCCGGCCCCGGGCGTCCTCCCGGTCTTGAAGCGCTTCTGGCGCCGCAGGTAGCAGCCGTTCTCGAACATGTTGCCCGAGTCCGGGTGCAGCGCCCAGAAGGAGCCCTTGCCCGGTTTGTCCGGGGAGCGCGGCACCTTGATGAAGCAGTCGTTGAAGGAGAGCGAGTGTCGGATGGAGTTCTGCCACCGCTGCTGGTTCTGCCGGTAGAACGGGAACAGGTCCTGGATCCACTGGTAGATCTCGTTCAGCGTCAGCATCTTGCAGCCCGACTGCTGGATGGACATGGTGATGAGCGAGATGTACGAGTACGGCGGCTTCGAGTGCGTGTAGCTCCGCCGGTACGGTTTGGGCTCCCGGGACCGGACGCCGCCGCAGGCCTGTCCGTACACCGGGCTCGTCATCACCGGCATCACGGAGCCGTACGGCGGCGGGCTGACGGAGCTCAGGCCCGGCGGCGCCCCGGGGCCCTGCGGCCCCGCGGCCCCGGGGCCCTGCTGCGACATCCCGCCCGCCACCGGCACCGAGGCGGGGCCCATCCCGACCGGGGTCACGTAATGCGCGTTCATGTGGCCGGCGCCGCTCATGCCAGGCGCGCTCATGTAGCTGCTCATGGAGTTCATGTGTCCTGCCGCGGAGTAACACTGGAACACAGAGAACAGCACCGGTTAGGGTTATGATCATTATGAGTATGATTATGAGTATGATTATGATTATGATTATTGTTGTTGTTGTTGTTGTTGTTGTTGTTGTTGTTGTTGTGAATAGCTAATTCACGCAGGGTGAACATGTTACTGCCATTAATCCATAATCTTACAATGACTTTAGAAATTAGATGACATATTTTGGATGGATGGATTTTTTTAATAAAAAAAAAGTCAACAATGGTGTGATTTAATAAAATCTCTTTGCGTTATGGCGGCAAATCATAATAATAATAATTCATTAATCAATTGATTATCTGATCAAAGAAGTTTCTGAATTTATTTGAGCAATTGACGTATTGATTCATATTTTCCTCCCTAATCTGAATTGTTGTACAATGTTGACCCGATTAATCTATAAATTTATATTTATTATTTAGTTTATAAAATATTGATTTCAGCTTCCTACAACATAAAAACTGCAAATTTTCACTTTTTAAGAACCTGGAACTACTTTAACAATCAATAATCAAACTTGTTGCAGATCAATTCTTTAAAGATCAACTGATTGTTTAGTCGACTAATAATCGCACTTTCTTTGAAATTCTTCTATGATGCAATTAATATTAAAATCAATGCAATTTTAAAATTAACATCTATTATTTATAACAGAAACACAACTTACATTTCTTTACTCTATATATTTCATTATTTGTCACTTCTTTTTAATAACCTCATCTCATGTGATGATGTTCTAATAAATAAATCTCATTAGTTTTTCTATGATGCCACATTTGGACCATCACAAAACTATAAAAACTATAAACTATAAAAAATTATAACCCATCAGGACACTTTAAATGTAATAAAGCATTTGTCTTCATAATGGTTCTTAAGTTCACTGGTGTATAATAAACAAAGGCCTTTTTAAAATCCCTTGGTTTTTCTAATAATCTTAACAAGATCACATTTTGGAATATTTATCAGCAATAATGAGAATAATGAAAATAATAACAGAACCGTGGAAGAATTTCAGGAATACTGAAGCCAGGAGGTTTTTAATCTTTTAAAGTTTGTTTGTTCAATTAACAAGTCAATATTACATAAATTAAAATCAATATCTCACAAACACCAGATTAATGGTTCCAGGTAAACGTTAGTTATTAAACATCATCTCTCCACTGCGACGTTCAGGTGGAGGATTCCTGATGTAAAAAAATAGTGGAATCAAACTAGATATTGTAAATTTAATTTCTCTGAAATTCCACGAATTTCACGAAAACATAAAACAGAGGATATGACCTCAATGTAAATGAAGTTCTCTGGCCAAAGTGATGAATGTATTAATAATATTAAACCAAAAACAAAATGTATAGATAAAAAATCTTTTACATAAAGTTCACAGTCACTTTACGTGACGTGGCCTTGGTTTGACCTTCATCTGACTTTAACATTTATTTAATTCTACGAACATTGAGAGTTGAATTTCACTTTCACTCTTTTACAGTCTAAAAATTGACATTATTTATTAACATTTAACTGAAGATTTGCTCGTTGTATCGACGAGGAGAATATTTTAACAGAAATAAAATATGTGGTATTGGTTTATTTGGTTTATTATATGAATATTTTCTCCCAAAAAACCGGGATCGAAAATAGAACTTAACAGAAATAAGTTTTAATTCTTAAAACGGAGCAAAAGGAAAGTTGTTATAAAGAAAAAACAACAAAAAGATGTAATAATAATTAATACATAGTTAGAATATGTAAGATCCATATGAATATGAAGTTACCAGTTAGAACTGATAAATGTGATTGTAAAAGAAATCCAGTAAGTGAACCTTGAGTTAAGTTTTCCATATAGTTATATATCTGTTAGGAGGAGAAAGTTTCTCAGTCTGATCATAACTGACTCACAGAGTCAGGAGGACTACATGTATAAAGTTGATAATAAAGAAAGTGTGGGTGGATGAGTCAGCGGGGCTCCGCTCGGCTGCAGCCCGCCGCTCGGTGCACACACCTCGGCCTCTCCGTAGTAGCCGCTGCCGCTCCAGTCCGGCAGCTCGTGCGCCTCCATCTTAAACGCGCTCAGCATCGCGGGTCGGTCGGTCCTGACGAGCTGCGCGGGGCAACGAATAGAAGGAACCAGGTGAGAGCCCCCGACCTGTCCGGTACCGGCACCGGGTGTTTATCCTCCTGGTTGTTATAACCGGGGCTGGCGGCGGCTCATCGTGACCCGGGACGCGCGGTGACTGGACTGTGCCACCTGCGCTCTGCGCCGCCAGACCGCGGCGCCAGCGTCCAATCAGAAGTCTCAGAGTGGCATCAACAGCCCCCCCCCCCCCCCCCCCCCCCCCCCCTCACCAGCACTAAGTAAAATATTGAGGTTCTTGTACTTTACTATTTTTATGCTACATTAAACTTCTTCTTTGGATTTTGTAATATTGTACTTCTTTGAAAATAATTGATCTCAGGCCTTTATTATTATTCTTTACAGATTACAGATTTTATTTTTAAAAATGAATAAAAGTAACAAATGACCCTAACACTTTGTTGTAAATATAAAGACCACCATCATCTGGAAACAACAAAACAATATCAGCAGAAACAATATGCAGGACATCATTAGTTGATATTCATACACACTCATACTCATGAATCAATACTTTTTTTTGTCTCATCTTCTATTATCATATCTCATCTCTTCATAGCTTATCATATATTATCTCATCTAATCTAATGTGACATACAATAGGGCGTTGAACTCAAAGCACAATTTTAGAATGTAATGTTTCAGTTATAGATTATTGAAAATTAAATAAGAAAAACACAAAGAGTTGATATGTTTTTGTTGCTGTGACATGTTGGTAACCGTACAATTCCAAGACTGAAAATGAAAAAGAATACCTGAATATTTGATTTCATGAAAAACCTTGAGGATTATGGACAGGAGTCAAAAAGAAGAGAGAGAGAGGAGACTGTCTGGTTCCTCCTCCTCCACTTCCTCCTCTTCCTCCTCCTCCTCCTCTTCCTCCTGCAGGGTCACTGTTTGGGGTCGGACAGTGTGTATTTACCTGGTGGTGAATCTGAAAGGACGACAGGACAGACGGTACACACAGCCGAGGTGAGGGGGGGGGGCGTTGGACCACCATGCTCTCTGCACACACACACACACACACACACACACACATGCCTCGTCCTTCCTTTGTGGACGTCGTCAAACAACCCGGGATACTTCTCCTCTCATGTGGTCCAGTGCGGCTCAGATCACTGGGTCAGACAGTGTTACATTTTAAAAAATTTGAGCTCAAGATATTGATTAGAAATCACCAATAAAATAAAATAAAATAAAACAGTTCATGGGTAGCATTCATTACAAACAGTATATCGGTTATTCTATTAGTCATGTGTTCATACAGGTTCACCAGGTTATATAACCCTTTGTAGAAGCCAGGGGGAAAAAAGCCCCACCTCTGAAGTTTTTTAAAATTAATGATTAACAAAGAAAAGGGAAAATACACTTTCAAAAAACGACTAATCTGTGGAGTCTGCTCGTTAATTTGTATTTACTTTTACATCGATTTGATTAAATGACTTCTTGCAAATCCTCTTTTTAACGTTTTAAGGCACTTGAATAATTCTGATCAGTGTCTCACCTGAAACCTCCAGAGCACGTTGTACCACAGCGACACCTGCTGGTGAGCTCCCGCCACTACAGCCAAATGAATCACAAATATAAATCTGTATTTTTAATAATACTTTTACTGAAATATGGAGTGGATTCAACATGAGTACACTTACCATCACAACAGGTGAGGAGTCATCGTGATGCCCTGTATTTCTGCAGGATGTTTAAATAGACAGACAATTAAATATCCAGGTATTGATTCAAGAAACAAAAAAACAACAGAAAAACAAAGTCATTTTTATTTATTGGTTTTGCTTTGTTAGTTATACTCTCTCTCTAACTATATATGAATCAATATATATATATTTATATATAAATAAATAACTAAATAATTACAGACTTTCCAATATTTCTTATAATGATTTTTATTTTTGTGAAATAGTAGAAATATCAGTCTTAGTATTAATATTCGTTCATCGACGATTTGTTCTGAATGAGCTTCCGTACTTGGGAGGTCGCAAAACGTTAGCTTCTACGAGCCGTTCTGTTAGCCGTTAGCTTCTGTTAGCTGTTAGCTTCTGCCCGCCATTAGTTTCTATTGGCTGTTAGCTTCTATTAGCTAACTAGCTTCTGTTAGCCGTTAGCTTACATCAGCTGTTAGCTTCTGATAGCCGTTAGCATTCTGGTCAGCGTTCGCTCGTGTTAGCCGTTAGCTGTGGTTGTACAACTCAAGGGCAGAGGAGCGTTGGCGACGTGTTCAACGTTCCTCGTCACATTTCACCTCTTCTGCTTCCTGCAGATGTTTTTAAAAGGCGTCGAGTCGTCGAGTCAACCCAGAAACCGAAGGTGAGTGTTTTTACTGTCAGAGGAGAAACCGACCGACCGGTCGTCGAGTGTTCTTCAGTGGTTCGTCAGTAGCTTCATGACAACAGCAGCAGGGGGATCGTGTGATCTGACTTGGTCACATCAGGGTGGAAGCAACAATATCATCTCCCCAGTTCTGTAAAATGTCCACATACGATGAAGAAAAGCATTAATGTTCTTACAATGTTCAACATGATCATATTTTACACTCGTGCTTGAAAAATTATTAGACATTTAGTTACAGTGTGTCTTACTGGTTAAAGTCAATTTTATATGTATATATGAATATATATGTGTATGCATATAGATGTGTGTATATAAGTGTGTATATCTGTGTGTATATATGTGTATGTTTATATATGTGTATATATATTTGTATGTGTGTATATCTGTATATATATATATATATATATATATATATATATATCTTTTTAGATATATGGTTAAATTTAAAAGTGAATTCATCCAGAGTTTTAGTCGAGCAAAAGCGGGTCTCCCCAATTTTAAGTTTCATATCTTGCAGAAATGAAACACCTGCCTGGAGATAAAGAAGTCAGTGGCTGTCAATGTGTGAATAAAATTGTTTGAATGTTGATTGTCTTCAGATGCCTCATCACAAGCCTGTGCCTAGTCAGGGCGTGAGGGCCGGGAGGGCCGTGAGGGCCATGAGGGCCGTGCTGGCTCTGGAGGTGCTGGGCGTCGCCGGGGTGTTGGGCCTCTACAACTGGATGGACAGCAGTCAAGGTGTCCGTCATGTTCTGTCACACTCAAAAACTGGCCCGGTCCTTTACACCTGTTGTCCAGAACAATTCAGAATGTCCATTTTTTAATTCCATCACCGGGTTTCTCTTTCCTAACTTAAATAAGTTTTTAATTGTAAATTCTTGAAAACCAGACACGTAGAATGTTTCGACTCTAAACCTGGTTCCAATCGAAAACTCATATTATTCCTTATTCCTACTCATAATATAACTTATATTTAGTCGGTGTTGGTTCCTACAGTCGGTCAACAGACACTATCCCTCTGAGAACGTTCAGTCGCCACCAGGTGACTTCGTCCACTCACAACTTCCTGTTTTGTTTTTGTTTTTCCTGCAGACTTCAGACACACCATGAACACAAGGTTTCCGTCGGTTCTAGAAGGTGAGAGAAGCACATCTGGTTCAATATGTTCTTACATATAAAGGCTGCGAGTTTAAATTAAAAATTATGAAATAGTCTGCAAACCAATAATTCTTTTTCACTATTTGTTGCTCTTGTCAAATATCTTCCACTTTAATTTGTGGTCACTGAAAGGTCAGAAAGAAAATTCAGATCAACTGCTTCCAACTCCTCAGATTATTATATTTTTTTCACAATGTCATTATAAAGATACTCTGATCAAGTGAAATTGTGACAGATTTGTTTCTATAAATTTGTTCACCACTTATTTTTATTATTAATATGACTGCAAATTTATTTCATACTTTATAAAATCTGATTAGTTTACATTCAAACAGATGGATTCAAAGTTAAGCCCCAAATTAAAACTATTGTCTGATGGATCGTCAAGATTAATGCTGTTCTCATTAAAGGGACAATCTGGTGTTTTTATTCATTTTGATGACGCCCGCTGAGGAAAAGAATAACGTACATTTACAGGACTGAAGAAACTTAAATCAGTAAACGATAACTAACTTATTTGACGCGTCGTCATGTGACACGGGAACGTTGATTATTATAGTTACAATAGATTTTTATTGAACTGTAAAATATTAAACAAAGTAATGATCCATAAACCAAACTAGACATGGCCGCTCTTCACATTGTGACCATCTGATCTCGTTAGTGAGAGAAAAGTCTCCATCAGCTGATGTGAATCTGAAACCAGTTTGTGTTTCCTCCCAGTTTACTACAAGGCCAACGAGTGGGACGGGAATTACGGCATCCGCGAGAAAGACCGCGAGGTCTGGGCGGTCAAAAGCAAGTGAAGGCGTCCATCACAAGTCCACGACCACACTTCTACTTCCTCTTCTTGTTTTTGTTCCCCGTCGTCCTGTTTCGACCGAACGTCGCCGTGGTTGTCTTCTTCTTGTTGAATGCAGTCTTCTTCCTGCGCAGCGTCTTGACGTCGCGGCCGTGGATCCAGTCGTCGCGCTGAGCCTCCCACTTCAACTGCTTCACACCTGCAGGGATCAGCGTCACGCGTTAGCGGAGACGACGGTTCTCAGAACCTGACTGACATTTTTCTCGTGTCTGGGAGAAGGTTTACGTGTCACGTGATCATTTCTCCTGAATCCCTCCCTAACACGACCGTGAAGAAATCCTATCGAAAACATCTGTGTATGTTTCTGTTTTTCACAATCTCATTTGCAGGGCTGGGGATCTTTTCCAAATAATATTTAACTCTAATTTTAATTAGAGCTGCAACAGTCAATCGATTAGTAATCGACTACTTAATTAATTGGCAACTATTTTGATAAAAGATGAATCAGTTCAAGTAGTTTTTTATGGTGAAAAAAATCTAAATTCACTGATTTCAGCTTCTTGAATATGATAATTTTCTGGTTTATTTGCTCCTCTGTGACAGTAAACTGAATGTCTGTGGTGTGTGGACAAAATAAACATGTTGGGATTTGGGGAAACACGATCAACATTTCAATTTTATGGACCAAACAAAAAATCGAATAATCGCTAAAAAAAGAAATCATCACTTTAAAAAACATGTAACAAATAAAAAGGACACTTTCCCAATCTAATAAAACAGGCTTTTAAAAAGGAACTTCATAATATTCTTCAGACAAATTCTGATCCATTTGATTATGACTTCCAGCCCTAAACAGTTTTCCTCACATATTTATTCATGTTGGATTTCCAGCCTCCAATGACAAGCTTTAAAGAATGTATTGAAATATCAAAGATGATGATGTCTAATTCATTTACATATCGTCTTTGTCTGTGGAGAAGTTAATAAACTCGGCTGGTATCCAGCAAACTGAAGAAAATAACATCCTGTGTGTTTCTTTTTTCGAACACGGTGCTCAGAGCCTGATCATCCGTCCACGTGAATATGAAATGAGCTGCAAAACTTAAATTCTCTAACCTCCTCTGCAGCCTGTTTGTCTACAAACCACGTACGGTACCGACGTTATTAATTCCTACAGCTATGGCACAATCCAAAAAAGAAAATTGCCAGCCACCGTCTTCAGAAAAAAATCTGCCTGTGAGCTGCAGCGACGCTGTACTATTGAATTAGAATTAAAAGGGATAGAGCAGTAAATTCTACATAATCTCTTAATTCATCCAGATGTTTGGACACATCTGTCACTCACCTGCTTTGTCCTTGTTGGCCATGGCGTTCAGCCCGACGTTGTCGAACTTGGAGCCGGCGTTTTCATCCAGCAGCGAGCCAAACTGAAAAACGGCAAAATAAAATGAATAAAGTTTCGTCGCTAAAAAAAACTGCACTTTCCTCAGACAACAGAAAATGGAGCTGAAACAATTACCTGATCGATACAAACTATTGATAACTAATCCATCACTTTTCAAGATAAACGCTGAAAATTTGCTTCTGATTTTTATGGATATAAACTGACTTCGTTTTTAACTGTTTTAATACACAGTGAAAATATTCCACTTTCTTTGAGTTGTTCAAAATCATTAACTCTAAAATGGACATTCAAGTTTTCTGACGAGGGTTAAATATTAATCTGCTCTGTATGGTATATTTGATTTCTCTTGAATCATCTCACCTCCTCAGCAGAAGCAAACATGGCGACGTCTTTCTTTCCCTTCTTCTTCTTCTTCCCCCCTGGTTTAGAGCCTGTGAGAAGAAAACACCCGTCAGTCAATATTTGATGCGATAAACACTGTTGACTTATATTCGGGTTATTTTAAATGTTTAAATTTAGCACCGACCCAAAGATCCTGAGAAGTCGATCTCCTCTGAGGATTTTCTCTTGGTCTTCTTCTTGGTGAGAGGAGAAATAACCGGAGCCTCCGTCTCATCGTCTGAATCTTCAGAGGGAAAACGTTATGATTCTGATATTTTCACTGTACATTGTAAAAATGGACAATTAACCTGATGTATATGATTGTTGTTTTAAATATTAACTTTTTTAAATTTCAGCAGCTTAAGTCTAATTCTTCTCTTATTTGTTAAAAAAACAACAATTCATTTTGTAGTAATTTGACGATATATATATATGTATGTATATGTATATATATATGTATGTATGTATGTATATATATATATATATATACACACACACACACACACACACACACACACACACACACACTAGGGATGCACCAAAATTAAAATTGTTGGCCGAAACCGAAAATAATAAAACCCCTTTTTTTTCATTTATTTTGCAAATTTGCTTAAATTAAATAGCTTCAATGTGCTTTTTACTTTTTTTTGCGTGAAAAAAGATCAATTACAAAACCACTATTTATAAATATTGATATAACACTGAACATGCTTTTTTTTTTACACTCCAGAAGACATTATACCAGAAAAGCACAATATAACTTGAAATAAATAAATCAGAACAAAATTAAATACTTTTATTAATATTTATTTTGACCGCGTCTTTAAAAACATTGTTCGGGAAAAGGTATTCGGTCTTTTCACTTATTCGAACAGGAATCTGCTTTTGTTGTCGTTTTCGGCCGACAAATTTCAGCAGGCGAACATTCGGTGCATCCCTAATATACACACACACACACACATATATATATATATATATATACACATATTTATTTTTTCAGGACACAAGAAGAATCTCAACTTGAAACTGACTCTTTATTTTCTCTCTGCGTAGGAGATAACGCAGAGAGGCGGTAACATTTACATCTCTCATTCCTTGCTCCATGTTCTACCTTGTGGTCGTTACTAAAACTTCACAGAATCATATTCATATATCAGATTAATGTAAAGAAGCACATGTCTGGAAAAGAAACGACTCACCCCCGAATGCAGCATCGTCGTCGTCCAATTCTGGAACTGAACGAGAGCAGAGAAATAAAACAAGGCAGAGGTTTTCAATGTCTTCTATATAATATAATGAAGAATTTTCAGATGTGATAATCTGCACGTTCTCTGACCTTCTTCATCGTCTCCGTCAGGATCCATGAACGCTCCCCCTTCGTCCTCCAGCTCATCTCCGAAGTCTTCCTCGTCCATGCTGCCCAGCGACAGCTCCTCGTCGTCCAGGTCGTCCACGTCCGAGCCGTCAGAGTCGTCCGAGTCCTCGGCGCCTTTCTTTCCTTTTTTACTCTTCACGTTACTGAGGGACGTCGAGAGGGAGACGAGTTAGGAAATAATACGTTTTCAACTGAATTACAGATGAATGGATTCAAACTTGTATTATTTTACCCTGCGAAGTCCAGGTCCTCTTTGGACAGGTCGATGAAGTACGAGTCTCCCTCACACGAATCTGGTCAAAGACAAAGTCAGAGAAATAACAACACGTTAACATTCTGGTCATAAAGGATTAAAGCTCTTTTATATCAAATATTCATGAGAAAAGTGCGAGAAGTAACAATTGGTTGAACTCATTCACAAGCTGAATCTGATCTTTCATCATTGAGATTGACACTCTCTTACCAGCGTGTCGTTTTCTGGCTAAAGTCAGTGATCAGAAAGAAACTTCATCGACTCACCGAGTATTTTCTCAAACTCGTCATCGTCCACGTCCTCCACGCTCTCGTTGTCGCCGTCGCGGCGCGGCCGACGAACCTGCTTCTCCTGCTGACGCTTCTTGAAGAAGCTGTTGAGATGATAAATGTAAATTAGGATTACAATCTGCCTCAGTACACAGAAGCATTTTGTCCCAAATCTGAGCAAAAGCTCCCTCCTGTTCAAGAAGGTTTTTGTTGCTATGTTGTGGTGGTTTGGTGATGCTGAAGAATGTATTGATTATATTTTTTTTATTACCTGGGGATGGAATTTAAATCCACTTTAAGAAAAAAAAATAAAAAGACTCAAAACAAGAACGATCTGTGAAGGAGGAATGTTTCCGACTCACCGGTGGAAGAAGATTTCATCCACTGGGATCTGACTTTCTTCTTTAGACAGAAACTCGTCACAGTTCACTGCAGAGAGACAAAAATGTTCAGTGATATTTAAAAAAATAAACCATAAAGAAAGAGTGAAGGAGAATTTTCACTGAACTCACCTGGTAGAAAGTTGACAGGTAACCTGTGTCTGGGCCCCAACACGCCAGTATCTGTGTTTTCTGTGGAATTAAAATGTTAAAACAATTCAACTTTAATTTATTCGATGACTTGATTTCTGGATACGTTAGATATTTGAATTATTCAGTAGCTGGATACTAATAAACCCTGGAAATGACGTCAGAAATCTTTGGGTTTTCCTCAGATTTAATGTTTCCACCACAGACAATAATAAAATATATTATAAGATTAAAAAAATAAAGAATTCATTACGTTTCCCCTTGAGCTGTTTGGGGTTTCTGAAGACGAACCGATCCAGGAAGCGGATGAGGGTGAAGTCCTGCAGCGGGTCACCGGAGTACAGGACGAATCCTCCCTGAGGAAACAAAACACGACGATGTTCAACATCTGAAACAAAGTCTGACGAGAGTGAAGACGTGCGTTCCTTTCGCTTCATTGTTTCAATATGTACAAAACAATAGAGAAATTTAAGAAGAAAAGCAAAACTGCTAAGAGGAATTTAGTTTTACCTCCAGGATGGTTTTGGCGAACAGCGACACCGAGGGATGGAAGTGCAGAGTGAGCTGCAGAAACACAAACAGGAAACAAACAGTTTTTAATTAATTCAGAAACAAATTATTGTTTAAGAACTACAGTTTGACCTATACTGGATTTTTTTTAAAGACACATTTCGACAATCAACAATCTGATGCTTTATCGGCCGATAGTTTGTTTTTAAGTGTACACAAATCATACTACAGTAAGACATAAAAATGTCATAGTATAGTTAGTAATTAAAAGAAATTCATATTTGGTAAGTAATTTAAAAAAGGTAATAGAATTTCCTAGTTTATTAAGTAATAAAAAAATTAAAATGTCAATGTACAGTAAGTTATTATAGAACGTTATAAAATTGTTGTAATATATTAAGTAATAACAATTTTAATCCAAATGTCATAGTACATAATTTATAATTTTTTCTCGTAGTAATAAAAAAATCAAAAAGACATATTGTAGTTAGTAATTTAAAAAGTTAATAAAATGTCTAAGTATATCAAGTAATAAAAAGTTAAATTTCATCGTACAGTAATGTTAAAAAAAATGTTAATAAAAATGTCATAGTATAGTGATAATTGAAAAATGTAATAAAATTGACATGGTATAGAGAAGGTTTTCATTTTGCAAAGGTTTTTAATTTTGTCATCATCCACTTATTTGTTGTTTTATTTGATTTTCACTTTGAGAAAATGAAAAATAATTATCATTAATAATTAAATTATTCATTTATTGTGGTACTTCTTTCATTTCATCCATGTCTTTTCATCTAAAGAGATTAACAACAATAATCCATGTTCCCACTTGAATTAAAGCTTTGTTTTTTGGTGCTTATTGTCATTGTTGTTGTTTGTTTGTGTCTCACCCTCTGTAGTTCCCACAAAGTTGTGTGGTCGGCGCCGCAGAACAACGGGTTCCTGTGCAGCGCGTCGTAGCTCTGCAGCATGTTTTTACCTCCTGGACATAAACAGGAAAATGAACAAGTAAATATTAAATGAGGAACAGTTATGTATCTGCTTGTATCAGTAATTAGAAATGTAGACATGTTACTGTCACAGAATAATTACTATTCAAATTTAGATTCATTAAATGTGTAATGTGAATGTAATTTCCGTATTTTCCGACTCAAAATGAAAAAAGATCTTTAAACATTTTAAATCTGCAACAAAAGCCAGATATTGATCAGTTGATTTCAGAGTCGCGCATGGACCTTCCAGGTTCTGATGATGAACCCACGATGCCGCGGGTTTGATCCCTGCTGCCGCCTCTGCACTCGCTGCTTCCTGCGGTTTGTCTGCGTCCACGAAGCGCTCCTCCTCCTCTCCATCAACCTCCTCCTCCTCGGCGAGATCTTTAAACTCCTCCTCCTCTCCGTCCTGCGTGAACGCAACAGGAAGTCGTGTCAAAAACAAACTTGAACGTCTTCAAACACCTAAACTGAACAGACTGAACTCTGGTTTTAAAAAGCAGCGGGTTTGAAGAAAATATTCTTTTTTAGCAACATTCAAAAACTGTCATTATCTATGGAAGCGCATTTCTGCCAAGAAAATGTCAAAAAATACATAAAATTAAGGAAAATAGGAAAACAAAAATAATGTCATTGTATGGTAAGAAAATGTCAAAAAATGTAATAGAACAGTAATAAAGAAAAATTGAAGGAAAAAATAGCAAAGTGAGGCATGAGCATCTAAAAAAAGTTTTATTATATTAAGACATAAATAAATATCAAAAAGTCTTTTATAGTATAGTCTGGCATAAAAAATGTCAATAACTATCATAATACAGTAATATATTTAAATATATATATTAAAAATCTATTTAAACAAACTAATATTAAAAAGTAAAACAACAAAAGTCATAGTATAGTAAAGAATAAAAATGTAAAGATTTGTTTTGCTGCATGAAACCGTTAAGACTTGGAAATAAACGGTGATAAAATAAAGTAAAACTGAACTTTATTTCATAAAAATCTCCCTTAAAGTATGATAAAAAAAACATAAACAACGAGTCCGAGACAACAACATTGACATTCTCACCCCGTCGTCCTGCAGCAGCAGCTTCAGGCCCGGCTTGGCCTTCATCACCTCCGACACCAGGAACAGCGCCCCGCAGGCGAAGCTGGCGTTCTGCTCGGCGCTGACCTGCAGCAGGCGCTTCACGAAGGCCTTGACCCGCCGCAGCACGATGTCGGCCTTCAGCGACTTGTACAGCAGGTTGAGGAACATGCTCTGTCGGGAGGACGACGACAGGCCCGGGTCCAGCAGCTTCCTGCCGAGCAGAAGAAGAAGAAACATGTTATCGGACAACGGATACATTTGTTTGTGGGGCCGTTGAGATCATGGCATGGATTTTTTTTTTTTACCTGTACAGGGCGACGTAGTAGCGGTCGGAGACGGTCTGCTGCGAGTCCATCACCTGGAACAGCAGCATCAGCGCCTGCACCGCCGTGTTGAACTTAACCAGGTGCACCACCTTGAACAGCGTGTCCAGCTGCTCCTTCACCTTCTCGTCGCCAGCGCCGGCGTACGGGTATGCGCGGTTCACGCCCGACAGGAGCGCGCTCAGCATCTTCGACTCAATGTCCTTCTTCTTGACGCAGGCGCGGAAGAAGGAGAAGTAGATGGCGATGAGCTTGGCGGCGAGCTCGGCCTCGTCGTGGCTCAGGATCACCTGGCTGAGGAAGCACACGGCGTAGTACTGCGCCTTGGCGCTGACGTTGGGCCGGAACATGAGCCGCTCTACCTCGCAGCTCACCACCGCCTTCATGTTGGGGTGCTTGTGCAGCAGCGTCTCCAGCAGGTAGGAGGCCTTGGCTGCCGTCTTGTACTCGGGGTCGCCCAGCTTGTTGACCACCTGCATGAGCAGCGCCTTCTCCTGCTCGGGGCGGCCGCACAGCAGCTCGTGGGCAGTGGCGAGCGCCTTCGCCTTGGTCGCCGCCACCGTGTCGTGGGCAACCGTGTCCAGCGCAGCCACGAACTCGGCCACGTGATGCTTCAGCTGGTGCTCAAAGTACCAGAGGACGAGGCGGCGATCGCGTGCGTCACGGTTGCCGCTGGCCTTCTCCTCCAGCTGGTCGAACGGGTGCTGGGCGAACGGGCGCAGCTTCCTGTTCTCCGGCAGCAGGTCGGAGAGCAGCAGCTCCCGCAGCGTGTCCAGGGCCATCAGCCCCATCCGCCGGCTGCCCTTCTTCTTCACCATGGCCACCAGGTTTTCCACATGCTCCACCGTGTGCACCGGCGCGTCCTGGATCAGCACCGTCATGGCCGCCATCCTGTCCGCCAGCACGCCGGAGGAGACGACCGTCTTCATCCAGTTGGAGTTGGCGCCCTTCTGCAGGACCTTCTTGCTCTTGTAGAGCGCCACCTCGGCCTCGAACAGCCGCTGGGCGAGCGTCTTGTACTGGGCCACCAGATGCGGGTCCTGCGGGGCGGCCGAGCCCTCGGCGGTGTACTCCAGGCCGAACCACTTCCCTCCGGGTTTGATGAGCAGCACCTGCCGCTGCTGGAACTCGAACACATTGGCGATCTGTTTGGACTTCCTCCCGGCGGTTACCTGAGCGTCCTTCGTCTTCTTGGCCTTCTGATTGATCTCCACCTGCTGCTGGTCACCGCTGACTTTCTGCTGAGCTTGTTCGTCCGCCGCTGCCTTCTTGGCTTTGGCCTTCTTACTCTCCTTCTGGCCAGACTCTCCGGCTGCGGCGGCGCCCTCTGGCTCATCTGCGATGATGTTCTGCCCGGCGAATGACCGGATGCCGAGCTTGGCGATGAACTTCTCCAGCTCCCCCTCCTCCAGGTCGTCTATGGCGCCTTTCTTGCCTCCATCCACAAGCTCGTTGGTGTCGTCCAGGCCGGAGAGGAAGACAAAGTCCGCCTGCAGACACAGAGGACGGAAAACAAAACAAAAAAAGGATCAGACGGGTCATAATTCTGCAATAGAACATCTCAAAAGTATGTGGACACCTGAACATTACATCATAAGTCACTTCGGTTAGAGAAGAAGACAAAACACTTTTTCACCGTCTGGTCTTTATCAATTTAAAGTATGATACTTTACTTTGACAACTTATTTATCAAAATTAATCAAATATCATTTGAATTAATCTTCATTGACCTGCATTATTTAGTTCTGATGAATAATTAAATCCCGTAAGTTTTGCTGATTCTCTTCCAAAAGAATTCAACTTTTCTTCTGTTCGTTTATGTTTGCCAACATGAAAACTTACATTTTACAGATTATTTAACGCAGAAGTTTTCTCTAAACATACCGATGTGTCTGTGAAAGGCTAATATCGGCCGATATATCGGTTGGACGATAATATCGGCCGATATTATCGTCCAACCGATATATCGGTCGGGCTCTATGTATTTTCAAGACTTCACAGTAAAACTTAGTAGCTGTAGAACTTTACGAGCAAGACACTTCTAAATATTATTAATGTCAACTGAACTAAGACCAATAAACTACATGAAATAAATGTGTGTATGTGTGTGGTTAAATTAGGATAAAGACCCCTCTGAGGTTGTGACGTCACCTTCGTTCCTCCGAGCCGCAGGACTTCGTCCAGGCTGAACTCCTCCTCGTTCTCCTTCGCTCCGTCTTCACCTTCACCGGCGGCGGCGGCGGCATCTTCCTCCTCCTCCTCCTCATCTCCGCTGTGGGTCTCGTTCTCCGGGTCGTTTTGTTGCGGCTGAAAAGTCGCTCTCGGTTTCCTCCTTCGCTGCTTGTTTTTCGCCGCCATGCTTGTCAACGCATGGGGACAAGAGTGTGCGTGACCCGGAAGAACAAAGGCGACGTCACCAGATCAGCGTTTCCGAATCATTTTTATACATTTTTTCCTACGTTATTTATTATTATTCTTATTAAATATTGAGGTGCAGTAAAACTTTGACGCAGAATAACGACCTCATAATGTTTTGATTTTAATTTTAATAGTGGCAACTCGAAAAAACAGGAAAGAGTGTCTTCTGTGAGATCCGGATCTACGTCATCAAAGGGTCAACCAATCAGAGGGTTTGTTGTCACCGAATGTTGTCAAGTTAATGTCGAAAGGCAAAACGATGCAGAAAATGATGCAGAAATGTTCTCAAAATAAAAGCTTCATCCATGAATAAGTACACACATTTTGCTTACTGCAGTTTTGTTGAATTCATTTTTATATGAATTTATATCTATGCAAATTTAAATTAAATATATTTAATAACTTAATATTGACGTAAAAAACGTATATTTAAAAGTGCGAAATTGTTGATTTTATTTTTCATTTCTACTAAATTCTATGATGACGTAAATTACACATGTTGGTTGTTTCAAGGCGTTTTTAAATGTGTTTTCACAGTTTTCACATAACAAAATTATGAATATGTATATATAATATTGATATGTTGTTCTTCTCTTAGTTCATTGATGTATTTATACAAAAAAAGGGAATGCACACAAATATTAAGATTAACTGACATTTATTTGAAATTCTTTTTAATGTTTTAAACTCACCCTGCCAAAAAAATGTCCCAAACTTATTTTATTGTGAAAGGTCAGCCGGATATTCCATCTGTCGTCTCGTCACTCTCTTGGCGTTAGCATTAGCGTTTATCTCAAATACACAAGACCTTCGCGGCTTTTACCTTCTTTACACGACAGTCAGGGACAAAAGGAACATTTGTACGGTTTTATATTTTCATACCCGGAGATAAAACCGTCGCTTCAGCCTGCGGCTCTTTGCGTCTTTTAGCCGTTATGCACATTGTTAACGAACCGATGCTAACCGGGAACGTGGCTAATGCTAACCGGCTAGCTAGCAGCTAATCGTGTCAGAGGGCAGAAGTTGAGTCTGAGTTTGAGAAGATTCGATGAACTCAGAGAAGAATGAGGATGTTTCTCTGTGTTAAAACTCAGAAGCTGCTCAGCAGAGTCCTCAGTCCGTCAGCAACAGGTACATTATGATTTTCATACTGTCCTAATCTAGATCATTATTATTATTATTATTAATTTATGGACAAAATTACATCCACTCAGATGTTTAACGTGTGAAAAAAAATATGACTATTATTAATGTCACTGACTCAGGCTGTCAAGTGAAATTAATTAATTCAACGTTCAATTCTTCAGAGCAACAAAATTCATAGATCACAGATATGAATAACACTGGAGATATTAGTTGATGTCATCCATCTGTCTGAATCTGTCTATAAATCAAAGTTTTTGGGCTGCAGATGACGATTGTTACCATTTTCGGTTAATCTGCAAAATGATTTCAATTCAGTGATTCATCATTTTTAATCAATAAAAACACATAAACTGAACAAAAATCAACTGTGACGTATGACCAACCGTCTAGAATCCAAAGATACAAAGAAAATTATTTAATCGTCGAACTCGAGAAGCTGGAAATAATAAATATTGAATTCAAAACTTGGGAATATATGACTTCAAAATGACAATAATAATTTTTAATGTTTGTGTGTGTCAGTGCGATGGCGCAGACTCTCCTGCGTCTCTTCGCCCGATGAAGATAAGCCCCGGCCGTCCGTGCTGCGACACCTCACCACCAAATTAAAAGCCACGGGTCCGATTCCCGTGGCCGAGTACATGCGGGAGGTGCTCACCAACCCCGTGACGGTAACTTCACTCTTCTAAAAAGACAAAAATCGCAGTCGTCTCGTCTTCCTTCTCTCTGACGTGATGAGTTCTCTCTCTCTCTCTCTCTCAGGGATATTACGTGAGGAACAACATGCTGGGACCAGACGGAGATTTCATCACGTCGCCAGAAATCAGTCAGATCTTCGGAGAGGTGAGGAAACAACAAGTATTATTATTATTATTGTGCAGTCTTTCTTTTATAGATAGAAAGTTCCTGTTCGTTTCAGACAGTGTGAGATGTCTGTGAATATCTCAAAGACACGGAAATCCTGATTAATCGAACACGAGTTTGTTCTGAGCGTGTTTTTTCATTTCCCCCCGTCCAGCTGCTCGGCGTGTGGATTGTCAGCGAGTGGATCGGAGCCGGTCGACCCAAACAGCTGCAGCTGGTCGAGCTCGGACCCGGAAAGGGATCGTTGGCCTGCGACGTCCTCAGAGTATGAACTTATTTATTTATGTATTTATTCACTACGACTTCACACCGGGCAGCAAACATCATAAAACTCGTTCGGTTCCAATGTCCCGAGAACTGTCGGAACGTGGTTTTATCTCAAAGGAATATCAAGGAGAACATTCTTAATTTTTCGACTATATAATAATAATATTAATAACAATCTTTATCTGTGGAGCAATTCTCTTAAAACGTAATTTACACAGGGCGGCGTCACGTTAAAAAGAAAATCCACTTTCAAACAAAACTTTAATACAAATTAAGGACAAAAAAAAAGGAATCTCAGGGAGGGCAGAAAGACAACAACACTGCAGAATGAACTTCACGAGTTAATATTATGTTTTATGAATTAAAAATTATTATATAACTTTATCTTGTCATTCAATCATTGGTCAGGAGGGGGCGCTGAGGACGGATTCAAGTATTTTGTTAAGTTATGTTTGAATAAATCCAGTGAAAAAGAAAAATCAGAGCGTTTATCTAACACATTTTTTCAGTTTTATTCACACCTGTATTTGCTTTTTATTGATTATATATTTTCTTTATGATAAGAGGTTTATAGCTCAAATTAAGATTCACGTTTCTGCATCTTTCCTGCTGCTAACAATCATAAAATTTTGAAACTGTGTGTGTGTGTCGTGTCTCTCCAGGTGTTGGCTCAGCTGCGCTCGGTGCTCGGCGATGCGTCGGCGTCGCTCCACCTGGTCGAGGTGAGTCCGGCTCTGAGTCGGCTGCAAGCCCAGAATCTTACCGGCGACCGCAGCCAGGAGGCGAACGCCGAGGACGAGCCGGTTTACCGCCGCGGGGAGACGGCGGGCGGTCTGCCGGTGTCCTGGTACCGCCGCCTGGACGACGTCCCTGCAGGTACGAATCAATCCTGCAGGGAAAAAGTTGGTTCAGTAAATCGCAGCGATCTGTGTTTTAGGAATAAGCCAGAAATGGTTTTTTTTATTCTCTTTGTCCGTTAACTGTGGATAATTATTTTTTCTTCTCTCAGGTTTCAGTGTCTTCCTCGCTCACGAGTTCTTTGACGCTCTGCCCGTCCACAAGTTTCAGGTAAAATCTGATTATAACATTTTCTAAAAACAAAAACTCAAGCACATTCATATTTCACATATGTTTTCACCACCAGATGGTGCCAAAGTGAAGTAAAAATCCTCGAAATAACAACATCTTAAAACATATGATAATGACTAACTGTACGATATTATTTGTAGCAGCAGCTGAGAGTTTCTGAACAATTCAGGAAACCAACGATCAAAGATTGAATAGTTATTACATTTTTTTACAAACTCATCGCTTCCAATTTTCCCCCCATATTTTGAAGATCCGGTTGTCGTAAAGTTGATGAGACGAGCAGACGCGAAAATCATAATTTACATAATATCCTTTTTTAGTCAACAGTCTTGAAAATATTTAGATTTGTATTAGACTCACAGGTCCATATCAGGATGAAAATAAAAATACAGAACAATAATACAGAAAAACCAATGATCAGGGATTTAAACACATTCAGATATTTTCTCCAATGTTTCTTGGTGTCGCCTTGGGTAAAGTCTTCAGAACTTTACATAAAATTCTTCAACACAATATTAATTTCCCTGTTGGAAGCTTCTCCTGACACGTGGCCGTCTATCCTGTAATAAACAGGAAGCTGTGAGGACGTATTATCATACCTGCCGCTCTCCGGTGTCATCGTGTACAGTACCTGATGTGTGTGTGTGTGTTCTGGGCAGAGGACGGCGAAAGGCTGGAGGGAGGTGATGGTGGACATCGACCCGGAGAAGCCCGGGCAGCTGAGGTTCGTCGTGGCGCCGTCTCCCACATTGGCCTCGTCCACTTTCGTACAGGTGAGAGCCTGAACAACCCGACAACCGAGTCTCCCTGGGAACAAACCGTCTCTCACAATATCATATCTTAAATATGTTTTCTCTCCATCTGTGTGTGTTAGGCAGGCGAAAGGCGGGATCACGTGGAGGTGTGCCCAGAGGGCGGGGTCATCGTCCAGCAGCTGGCCCAGCGGATCGCGGAGGACGGCGGGGCGGCGCTGATCGCCGACTATGGCCACGACGGCACCAAGACGGACACGTTCAGGGTACGACGGATCATGATTTGTGTCCGATCGAAATAGTTTATTTAATTTTAACTCGTATATATAAAAATATATATATATATATACATACATATATAGTTTATTTTTATTTTGATGATATTTAATATATTATTACATTATTATACATAGAAAAGTGAAATGACATTTCAGGTTAGAAGATTTCATCTGTATCACCACCTCGATCAAAATGAAATTTTAACATTTTAAATTGTTAAAATTTAACCTACAACAAATGGAGATAAAAATTAATTACTGAGGCTTTTTAAAACTTTTTTCATTTTTCGTTTTCAAACCTGTTTTACACAAAACGTAAACGATGATCCGTCAACACTTTCAACAGACGACCAGACGACGTAGCAATAATAACAATAATAACATATTAATATATTTAGAACAACTTAATGTACTTTACACTTTGTGCTGTTGAAAAACCTTTTGTCTTGAACGTGAGGACGTTCTGTCCAGTCGTCTTTTCAGCGACAGTGGAAGGAAACAGATGTAGGAAGCAGTGAAGAGGAAACCAGGGTCGTCGCTCTTCTTCCTCTCCCCCCCAGCACCCCACCCCCCACTGACATTTTCTTTTTCCATAGTTTTTCCTCATTTTTAACAATTGTCTTCTGTAAACACACAGTGCAGGAAGATGATAAAGTTCATCCACACACAAACGACATGAATATGTAATAAAATAAAATACCCATCATCATTCCCTCAGGGTTTCAAAGGTCACCAGCTCCATGACGTCCTGGCCGCGCCCGGCTCTGCCGACCTCACCGCCGACGTGGACTTCAGCTACCTGCGGAGGATGGCGGGAGGGGGTGTGGCCTGTCTAGGCCCCGTCGCCCAGCGGACGTTCCTGAAGAACATGGGCATCGACACGCGAATGCAGGTGAGATACGCCATGAGTCGATAATTCCACGCTGTTGTTTTATCATATTGATTATTGGAGCTTTATTCTTTAACCCCACACGCCACTTTCTCCGCCCTGCAGGTTCTGCTGAGGAACTGCAGCGACGCGTCCACCAGGAAGCAGCTGATTGGCAGCTACAACATGTTGACCGACCCCGCCCAGATGGGCGAGCGCTTCCTCTTCTTTGGCCTGCTGCACCGCAGCCGCCTCACCCAACCCGAGAGGGCGACGGGCCTGACGCTGGACACAAAGACGAAGAAGAGCCCGCTGCCGCCGCCCGTGGCCGGATTCACAGAGCTCAGCTTCTCCTGAGGGTCGGAAACAAAGGTCAGAGAAAAGTCTGGAAACAACCGGATCTTTTCTGGTTGAGTCAGAGAGGGAACAGACACTACAGGATATTTTTGAAAATCCAGATAGTGAGATTTGAAGGATCATGTACACGGGACGATGTGGTTATTTAAATATGTGCAGTGTTCACACAGATGGACGACTCAGCGTCTTTAATTTTGAGAAACGGCAGCATATTCCAGTCGAGCGCGATGCAAACTAAAAACATAATTTCTCTTGGAGTCAGTTGTAAAAAACATTTTAGAAATAAAAATGCAAGAAAATAAAATTGTTTTAGGGCTGCAACTAACGAGTACTTTCATTTTCGATTAATCTGTCGATTAGTTGTTTGGTCATAAAAACAATGTCATAAAACCTCAAGAGGATGTTCTGTTTTGTCAACACACCGAAGATATTCAGTTCACTGTCAGTCAAAGAAACCAGAAGATATTCACATTTAAGAAGCTGAAACCAGAGAATGTTGACTTTTTTTTTTCATAATTTCCTAATTCAAACCCGCGCTGACGCCTGATATCTAGCCGCCGCAGTAAACCGTGTCACCGTGTCACCGCTCCAGGTCGAAGGTCGGATCTCTCTGGCCACATCTTAAAGCGGTTGGCTGAGCTCACAGTTTGTACGACGGCCCCGTTCACAACGAGCAAATTAAAAGATTGAGTTACGCATGTTGGGGGGTCGCGGCGGCCGGCGGCCTCCAGAGGAGATCAGGTTGTTTTTTGTTCTTTTTTTTTCAGTGTACATTACTTAAAAAGTTAGCGTCGTCTGATTGGGTTATATACGCCGGGTGACGGGCAGGTATCACTCCTGATGCTTTTTACATTTATTTTTCTTCTATTTCAACACCTGAAAACCAAACCGAGAGTAACATCCTGTTTTCTGCTTCAGGAACCAGGGATCGGTTTGTAGAGGTGAAGAAGATTCACTGATCAAACACAGACCTCACGGCCGCAAGAGGTTCACACACGTTGTGATATTTACCGACATTAAAACCAATAAATCATATTTATTTCTTCTTACCTTCTATGTCTCCGTATTTCTTCCTCAAGGCGACTCGTCAGTCATCTTTATTATATAAAAATAATAAATAATAAGAACATGTGCTGATGTAAAATCATTTTTTGTTTTAAAGTTTCATCTTTAATCATTTTTTTCTCTCCATCATAATCATCCACATTACGCAGCAAGTTTCTTGCAAAAATATATAAAACGTGACATAAATTCTCAGACTGAAGTCGGATCTGGATCGACGAAGCTCGAACAGACAAAGACGGAGACGAGGTAGCAGCTCGATTCTCAGCTCGTCTTCATCCAAAGGTTTTAATAAAGAACAACTCTGAAAATAAACTCTGGGTTTGTTTTCTGCAAAAAGTCATAATGTTTGAAGAATAAGCTCAACCTGAGCAGAGCGAACATCTCGTTACTCTTTTCCCGGGATTTGTAATTCTTTTTTGATTTTCAGATGAGGCAGGTTTGTGAGAGATGTGCTGCAAAGGCCACCGTACAGTTTACGTAGGTAACAACTCAACTTTTCTTCTGACGCCACCTTCAGGACTAAATTCAAAAAATTGTGTGGGAAGACGACGTCTCCATTTTTCAATGTGCATTTCAGCCTCATGGGGGCGCTAGGCTAGCTGTTGACTTTCTCATGAAGAAAAAGCAAAACTAAAAAGATGTTTGGAAACTAGAGGAAACTCTTTACACTTTTGCAGATGAACAAACCAAAAGTTAATTTCCCAGTTTTTTTTTGCCTGCAGTGCAAAGCCATCTTCCAAAAAAAACAACAACAAAACATTTTAGTCACAAATTCCTCAAGACATATTTGGTTTCGTCTGTTTTTCCAGTTTGTCAAACGGGACGTTGTTTTAACTACAAGTGTAAAACGTCTGTCACAGCTTTATGAGACCTAAATATGAAACAACGACATGGTAAAAATATGCTTTTTGAATAAACAGTCTGTGGTCTGTAAGCCCTTCTGTGGCTCAAGCAGTGAAGACAGTCATTCATGAATGAAGAGGAAAAAAATTATAACTCAGTTCTCAGGATCTGTTTGTGAAAGTTTGTAGAAAATAATTGGAAAATGGTAAAAATGTCTCTGGACCTGATTTCTCACCACCGTGTCCCCGTGGTGCAACCTGAGCGACTTGTCCCCCCTCCCATTCTGTCCCACGCTGCCATGGCGACAGCTCAATGTCTCCATGGTGACAGTTGCCACGGACTCCATAGCATCCACCCCCCCTCCTCCTCTTCTGCGTCATCGCAGGAAGTGTCGACCCGTCTCGCGGCCACTAGGGGTCCTCCTCCATGTCGTCCAGGTTCGGGGACATGATGAAGTGTTTGGGGTAGTGCAGGCCTCGCTCGTCGGCGTGCTCCTCCCAGCGGGCGTCGTCGCTTTCGTGCGTGATGTAGCGCTCGGCTCGCCGGGTCTCGAACTCCCGGAGGTCCAGCCAGGTCTGGTAGTCCTGCAGGACAACGGGCCGAGGAGCTTCGATTACATCAGTGATACATCAGACATACGGCACTTTAGCGACCAGGTGGAAGAAGACGTCTTCAGATCCACAATGTAGGAATTCTTTGTCTACTACAAGTTGAAAATGTTACTTAAAGCAGAAATAGAAAACTTTTGGGCTTATACTTGTCTTTATGATGTAAAAACTTTTTCTTCTTTCTACTAGATCAGTAAGTATCACCAACAGCTGCAGATTGCGTTTTTTTTCTTCTTTGGACAGTAACCAGGCTGCTGGCTGTTGACTTAGCCATGATGCTGCCGCTAGTTAACGCTACGAAGCGTCAGGGAACAAACTTGTTGTTGTGTCCAATGTGGCGTTGACGACTTCCTCCGGCGCTCTGAGCAAAAGTACCTGCGTCCTGACTGACGTCTTTACGACAGTGACCCAAACAGTAATACCATCCGGAACCACTAGGGGGCACCAAAGTTGTCTGTAGCCTCTTTAAGAAACTTTAACGGCACTCAGATCCCCAGATCGCACCAAATCTCACACACTCATAGATATCAATACTTAGCATTGCCACATGTTTAACCTCTCCGGTGGACGTAATCCTAATTCATCAGAACGGTGGGAAACATTTAGTTTTTCCCAAAGCTGTAGAAAACATCTTTTCCATTTCCCCTGTAGCACCTTTCCTGCTTGGTGCCCGGCGGTGTTTTGTTACCTGCAGCCAGGGGTGACTCAGCGACTTGTCCACACTGTAGCGTTTCCTCATCTTCACCTGCAGCAGGTTGTTGATCAGGTCTGTGGCTGCGAGCGACAATTGAGAAACACAACACAACTTTAAATCCTCTCAGGGAATCGGCTTTTTACTGTTCTTCTATTCAAGCATGACGCCAAACAAATGGAAAATGCCGGTTTGGAGTTTCTTCAGTCTTTTGAGGTTAATGGCTCTTAAAAGCTTTTTAACCTTTTCAAATTCACACTATGTAATCCTAGTAGGATTACATAACTGTTAATCCACTTTCACGTCTCATTTTAAAAGTGGAAAAGGGGTTTAAAAGATAAAAGAGCAGCTTCCCCTCTAAAGGTTTCAGCTGTGTAGACTCCATGATTAACCATAAACATATTTAGCCATTAAGAAACATCTTTTTCTACTTTGCAGACTGGAAGACACTTGATTCTGTGTCGTCTTTAAAACCATAATGACTCAAATTTCCCAAACATTGGGGCCCAAAGCACGCCAGTGATCTACAACTGCAGCTTGAACCTCATAAAGATATTTCCTGGATGTTAAATGTGCGTCAGTTTATGTTGTAATAACAGAAATTCACATTGTGTTGTTAAAACAACGAACTACTCCTTTAACAAAGTATCACAACTTAAATGGAGACGGTTTTTATTTCAGTCCGATTTATTGTCTTTGTTTTAACTTCATTTTCTCTCCGGCACGACAAAGTTTTTAAAAGGAGTTCATCTGCATACTGTGACATATCGTTTCCTCAAACGTTCTTGCATTTATTAAGAGCGGCAGGGAATGATTCTTTTTCATGTTGATTCACCGATCCCGGTGTTTTACGTTAACCGAACAACCATCGGAACTCTTGGAACATTCGAGAAGCTACAGCCAGAGAAAAAAATTCAATTACTTATTGGAATAGTTGCCAACTAATCGCCCACTGACTAATATCTTCACAGCTTATTGATTATGAACAGCACATTGAGGATATTAGGTCTGTTCTCGAGACCTGCCGATAGACGAGTCGTCGTTCGCTCACCCTGCTCGGAGATCTCTTTCCAGGGGTTGGACGGGTACATGAAGGCGGCGTTCTGGATCTGGTCGTTGATGTCCTCGTCCTCGTTGAAGGGGAACGTCCCGCTCAGGCTGACGTAGACGATGACGCCGACCGACCACATGTCCAGCGAACGGTTGTAGCCTTTGCTGCGAAGAACCTCCGGCGCCAAGTAGGCCGGCGTGCCGACCACCGAGCGGCGGAAGGACTTCTCCCCGATGATGCGAGCGAAGCCGAAGTCGCAGAGTTTCACCTAGAGGGGCGGAAAAAAGGAAGCTTGATATCGCAGAAGGAAAAGACGTTGACCAGAAGTTTATAAAGGCGACTCGTTCTCACCTGAGGAAAAGGTTCCGCCGAGGCCAGGAGGACGTTCTCTGGCTTCAGGTCACAGTGGACGACGTTCTTGAAGTGGAGATGTCGGAGGGCCACGAGGATCTGTCCACACGACCAGAGGTTTCATTAATACTCGATCTTACAAGATCTCAACAAATTCTACACAACGGCTGATTGTTGTCAGTCCCTTCGTCGAGCTGTTTGGTCAAGCAGACCAATCGCTGGCTCGTTCCTGGAGGACCAAGTAGTTTCCCCGGAACGTTTCATCAATGAATAAGACGAAACCAACGTCGAGGTCAAGGTCCACTGACCTGTGTGACCAGGAACTTGGTGAGGCGCTCGGGCAGTCGGCTCTTCTCGCTGGACAGGATCATCTCCAACATGTCGCCGTGGAGCTTCTCCATGACGACGAACACCCGCTCGGGCGTCTCGAACATGCACTCCAGGTTCACGATGCCGGGCTGATGGAGGTTCTGTCGCAAACGAGGTAAAAAATATATTTCGTACATTTGTTTCTCCGCTTTTATTTCGTTTAGTCTTTAACAAATCAAACCAGATCGACATGAGCTCCTACTGACAATCTTCCCGAAGTCTCCAATTAGTCATTTCAGTTTCCTTTATGATCTGATATTGATGTTGTTTTATTGCGTCTGGTCTCTCGTACCTGGAGGATGGCCACCTCGTTCCTCAGCTGACTCTCCTGTTTGGTGGGAAACCGCATTTTGTCGATGATTTTGATGGCGACGTCTCTGCCGGTCTTTCTGTGTTTGCCTGGTCGACGGGGAAGAGATTACGGGTTTTTTAGTTTGTTTTCTTTTTCAATTGTTAATTCAGTTCATAATAATGAGCATAATATTTCCGCCGACTCGAGCCTCACCTCCGTAGACGATCCCAAACTGTCCGGAGCCGAGGACCTCGTCCGCAAAGATCTGATACACCGAACTGATATCCTGAACGAGGAAGAGATCAAATTAAAATCTTTATAAAAGAACAGAACTGTCTCCACGCGCAAATAAAAATGTTTCTGTTGGTGAAATTAAGATTTATGGCACATTACTTTTTTTTTTCAACGATCCAAGCCAGTGAGTACGGAGGCCAAGGAGTGACAAATGTCACAATCAAATAAACAGATGAATGTGTGTCTGTTTGGACGCTACTGTGAGAGCTTTTGATTTAAAGTGAAACAGCTTTTGGAAAATCAATCCCGAAGGCGATTCCTCCGAGTTTCGATTATCAAACTTTTCACTTTATCGCCTCCAAAAGAAGTTATAAAAAAGCACCAAATGTGAATTAATCCGCCACTTAAAATAGTCCCTAGATTGTGCACCGCTTCTTCCCGATTGTTTTGATAAAAAAAAATGCAATTATTGAGATTGCTTATTTAATCCTGATGCTGCGTTCACAGCAAACAAGAGATTAATTACAAAGTCAACGCAAAGATGCTAAAATTCACGTCATTCATTTCTCTCAGTCGAGCAAAAATATTTATAGGTGTGAATGCAGCATTAATAAATTGTTAGAAGTTTTGTTGTTCTTATGAAACGAACATTTTTCTGCAGGGTTCCCATGTTGGGAAACAGGACAGTGGTAACATCATGTGTCATCTGTAGACATCTTTATTACCACCTGATTTGTACAAGTCATTATATTTTTTATTTGTTCATTCAGTCACACAGTGAAAACCAGAAAACATCCATCTACTGTAGATAATTCAGAATCAGAGAAGAGAAGACTCACGCTGCTTGTTTCTACAAAACATAAACTGAATGAGACGTTTGTTTCTCAGAATCCCAGCGATTGAATACGTGAAGACATCAGAGAGATCGTTATCGTTATCAATGACTTTCCTCTTTTAAGTAACGGGGAAAAAACAGACACACTTTGAACTCTCTAACAGGACCAGAATATTAAATATGTGACTCACCACATTTTCCTGTATCTGGGAGTTGGACACTGATATGCTGATGGAAAGTTCCTCTGAGGGGAAACAAAGAAAAACAAAACAGTCTTTAAATGTGAAAATCCACAAGACGCTGTGACCTCTGACCTCACGCGTGTGAAGCCTCTCGCGTCGGGCTTTCTTATTTTTCTAACCTTCAAATCGTTAAAGTCTCATTTCCTGCGTTTCCTTCAGGCCGAGACGACGGAGGAGGTTTCCAGCTGAGATCAAAACCGACGCGTGTGTTTGTTCAACGCACCAAAGAGTTGGTGTGTGCGACGGCCGCCACAACAAAACTCAAATCGTTTTCCAGATTTCACAAAAAAAAATAAAAGCCTCCATTTCCTGTCTCCTCCATTTCCGTGTGACACGTCCAGGGAAGAAGGTCTCTCTTCAGCCTGACATTAAAGTTCCCTCCACTCCGTCTCTGTCCTCTAACATGTCGGACATCGACTACGGCGACGAGGAGATTTATGTTTCACTTCTCTGCAATTTGAAATTCAAACGAATCCTGTTCAAGTTTGGTTCGCACAAATACAGAAAACCAATCGTTGTCGAATGTGCAAATGTGAGGCAAAGAAACCGCAAACTTCCAGTGCAGCAGAGACAGCGAATCACGAGAGGACGACAGGTGTGTCAGCAGACAGTTAGCGTTAGCATTAGCAGTTAGCATCCATGAGAGGACTGCAAGTGTGTCAGCAGACAGTTAGCGTTAGCATTAGCAGTTAGCATCCATGAGAGGACTGCAGGTGTGTCAGCAGACAGTTAGCATTAGCAGCTAGCATCCATGAGAGGACTGCAGGTGTGTCAGCAGACAGTTAGCATTAGCAGCTAGCATCCATGAGAGGACTGCAGGTGTCAGCAGACAGTTAGCATTAGCAATAGCAGCTAGCATCCACGAGAGGACTGCAGGTGTCAGCAGACAGTTAGTGTTAGCATTAGCAGTTATCATCCGTGGGAGGACAACAGGTGTGTCAGCAGACAATTAGCATTAGCAGTTAGCATCCATGGGAGGACGACAGATGTGTCAGCAGACAATTAGCATTAGCAGTTAGCATCCATGGGAGGACGACAGATGTGTCAGCAGACAGTTAGCATTACCAGTTGGTGAGAGTTTTATGTCTGAATCTATCCGATGTTGCCGCTAACCATCTTGTTGCCTCAGCTGTGGTGGGCGGGGCCTGTGTTATTTGCATACCATGAATATTCATCGTCTCAGAATTCCTCAGAATGGTTGACAGAGTGGATGGTTTCAGACACATTTCAGAGGTTGGTTTTTTGTTTTTTTTACATTTTAGAGGGTAAACAATGTAAAACAATATATTAGTCATAGCAGATTAATTGAATATACTTTAAAACGTGACTGGGGGGGATTTTAAAGAAGCTGAGGGCGCGTTTCCAGCAGAGAGGAAACCTGCCGCTGCCAGAGAGTTTCCACCGATGAGCCGGCATCGATTTCAGATCGCCGGCCGGGGGTTTGATGAGGTCATCGGCCTGCGATCGATACCTGCGGTCTGATGGGTCGCGGGTTAGGTCATCATTCAGAGAGTTTATGTAACTGTATTGACAGAAATGTGGACTGTGGGACGTTCACACGCGTCAGGACACTGGTGGATTTCAACCCGGTGGATTCGTTCTTAGAAAAGTGGACAAAGTTCAAGGTTTTGTTTTCATATTTAAACAGAATCTTCTGTTTCTACAGGACGGTTTTTTTGTGAATCATGACAAATTTCCAGTTTTACTTTTGACCACTGAGATGGTAAAAAAAAAAAAGAAGCCTTGTTACATCATGTGTCCATTAACTTATTGATGTGTGGTGCTGTAATTTTTTTTGGGGGGGGACTCGTTGTTAATTGGAAAACCGCAGCCGACTTCATCCTCTAAAGTGCTCAGACTATTTAAAGTTTCGGCCATGACATGTTAATGGATATTTGTTTGATTTCCACAAGGTCCCATTTAGTCGTTCAGTGCTTTGAAATCTCATTTTGTGGCCAAACTTAAAAAAAGATACTTTAACCTCAAGGTGAATCGGAGCGAGACGAGGCGGAAATCCTCTGAAATCCCTTCAATCACGTTAAAATGTCAGCGAGCGGTCGTGTGTGTGTGTGTGGGGGGGGGGGGGGGGATTTTATAACAGTTGATGCCTGAAGCCATTTTTGGAAGCTCTTCACAGACAAATCCACAGAAACCATTCGCTGTGTCGGAGGGTAAAAACCTGCAGTGACTGCTTGAGCTTTCTAACAGACATTAGGTCGAATCTACCTTTTTTTATTAAATATTAGCTTTCGGTAAAGATAAATAAATAAATATCATAGGGTAGAACAAACGATTATTTCCATTATTGATTAATCTGTCGATTACTTGCTCGATTAATCGATTGGTTGTTTTGGTTCATAAACTCGTGGAGTTCCTCAGGGATCGTTTCTCGGTCCCATCTCATTTTCCGAACACTTCCCCTAAACGACACATACCGACCGGGTTCAGTGACCGTTTGTATTTCCGTTGACCTCAACCCGTCACCACAGACGTCCTCTCACACTGACCCAATGGAAAACCAACCACAACCAAACATTCACAGATCCAATCCGACCCAGAGACGTGACGACAATCAGACCCGATTCCAGAATGTGGTCGACCCGAGGGGAGAGAGAACACGAACACACACACGAACACACACACACACACGAACACACACACACACACACACACACACACACAGGCAGCAGCATGATGCGCCATCAATTAATCCAATCGATTGATGAAGCACAGTCGTGGTGGAAAAGAGCAGCGACACGACGACAATAATATCCGAAGAACGAATGTAGAATTATAGAAATACAAATAGTTCATTGGTTCATTCTGGAAAGAAGCTTCTCCTCGGTTTACCGGCCTGTGCAGTCCTTATGTTATTAGAACGTATTAGAGTTGAGTAAAGATAATTACCACTTGACTCCAGACTGAGCTCTGAGTTTAAGACTCGTTCCAAAGCAGCTGATGGAAGCGCACGTAATTCGCAATTTCTTTTTTCTGAACTTTCAAAAGTTTAGATGGAAACATGGCGACTGTCTTTGGACGTAAATCGCGTCACGTTGTTAATCTCATCATTTCTCCAGAGAGAAGGAGGAACACGACATTAATAATCCTGATTGAATGGTGTCATTGAGCGTGTTACTCACTGTGGTCCTTCCCGTGGCCGGTGCCCACGCTGGACTGGGGCGTGACGGGCATCAGCGCCTGACGGATCGCCTTCTCCCAGCTCTGGCCCACGTCGCGTCCCACGCCGGACGCCGCCAGGACGGGGTTGTGGTGCGGGCCGCCGCCGGTGTCCTCCCCGACGTAGTACACCATGCTGGCCGTGGTCACCTGGAAGCAGTGCGGGTTGCTGCCCTGAGGCAGGAGGCCGACGCCCGAGTCCTGCGCCGGCTCCACCTGCAGGATCTCGGACAGCGGGATCTCCTGAGGTAGAGGAGGCACATAGGAGGCTTTTTTTATATTCCCATCATGTTCAAGGCCCATAAACGGTTCTGTATTATCGTAACATTTTACTCTTGTTCGTCACGTCTAAACCTTCTTTTCACAATCATCCTCTGAGTTCTTCAGATGGTCCAGAGGACACAGTTTCATCCTCACACCTCTCGTCTTGTTGCTTAACCGTGAGACGCTCTTTGATTTTCAGTGTTTAAAGTTCTCTTCCTTCCTGTAGCCCCCCCCCCCCCTCCTCCTCTAAACGCTGCCAGATCAAACATATGAAGGAGAACCGGCTCCGTCTTTTGCCAAGTCTGTGGCGGCCACGCCCTCCCGTCACCATGTACTCATCCTCACATTAAAAGCCAGGACTCAGGACACGACCCACAGAGCCCCGCCCCCTCCAACACGCCTCTCACTTTCCCTTCAAAAGGTTCCTGCGGCGCTTTGTGGTAAAGGTCGGACACAAGATGAAAGGCGGCGGATGACGAGAAGAGAAGAGCTGCACAGACCGAGTCCGGCCTGAATCCACAATCACGTCGTCGTCGTCGCTTCACGCGTCAGAGAAACTAGTTCTGCCACTCGGGAAAAATTACGAACGTCAGAAGAAATTTTGGGGAGTTTCTACGGAGCCTGTTAGTCAACTTCAAAAAGTTGGAAAAAAACTAGTCAATCGATGGATAAACTTGATTATAGATTATCAGCTTAATTTTTTTTTTTTACTTTCCAGGAAGTGACGCGTGAAGCCACATTGTCACAATTAACGTATTGTGAATCAATTTTATTTGTTCAAAAAAGACTTTCTCAGTCTAAAGGTGAGGACTTCCTGTGAAACACCCTGAGCTGATGATGACGATGATGACGATGATGACGAGAACAGTCAATAATCAGACGGTGCTACTGTACGAACCCGACTCCCTGGCGGCGGACACCCGACCCGACCGGTTCTCCTACCTTGTAAAACTTGGCTCCGCTTTCGTTCTGGAACAGAGTCAGACTCTTGCTGTCCAGCCTCCAGTAATGTCTCTTCCTCTGCAGAGACAAAACACATTATAATAATAATCATCTGTGAGAAGAATTTATATAAATAAACCAGGTGTCACGATATGAAAGTGAAATAATCATGATATGAGTTAAAAAACAAGCGATAAACTGATACATTTAAATAATTTATCAGGTGTGAATCTGTTGACTGTTTTGTTGCTGGTCTGTTTTTGTTGCCGTTTTTTCATCTGCATATTTTTTTTACAAATTCTATCCTGATGTTCATCAGGCTAAAATTGATAAAACCATCTCTGTACATAATTTATTTAAGCCACCAGGGGGCGATCACAAGGTTTTTGTTTTAGGTTTAAAGTTTTATGTTTAAAAAAAAAAAGCAACTAAACTTGCCCCATTCGTCTTATTTATGAACTTATTTATAGATATATCTTTGTTAATTTATATCAAAATTCATTAAAAAAATTATTTTTTATTTTTAAAGAAATAAATGTTTTAAAAACTTTAATTCGTAAAATACACAATATTTTGTAAAATGGATTAAGGGTACGCCAACGTTGGGTTATATGAAATATACAACCCCATATATATATATTTTGGTATTTATTTCAACTTGTTGTTTGTTTATCAGGGTAAATATTTAGTATTAATAATTATTATCTGTATATTTTTGTCCTAAATTTCAAGATTCAAAGTTGTTGTTTTTTTGTGAAATACCACGAGACAGAATCATGAACTTGGACTAGAAAAAAAAAAGATCACGTATAAAGAATAATTATAATAAGATTTTTTTTTTTAATATGGTAATTAATTTGTGTTGTTATTGTGTGTGTGTGTGTGTGTGTGTGTGGCCTCACCAGGTTGTTATTTTGTGTGGGTGTGGGTGTGGGTGTGGGTGTGTGTGTGTGTGTGTGTGTGGGTGTGTGTGTGTGTGTGTGTGTGTGTGTGTGTGTGTGTGTGTGTGTGTGTGTGTGTGTGTGTGTGTGTGTGTGTGTGTGTGGGGCCTCACCAGGTTGTCCCGGCTGCTGTAGTGAACCATCCAACCCTCCTTCACCATCGTGGAGCTTTTCCTCTTGGTGTGTTTGATGGACTGAACCAGGCGCATCAGCGGGATGTTGCTGCTGGTGGACGGGCTGCAAGGAATCGAACACACGACGCTCAGAGACACAGAGGAGGCAGCGACTCGCCTTACTCACGATAAACAAATCTGTCTGACTGTAACGAGGCGGCGAAGAATACCGACACATTGGCCGATAAACATATATTTATGTATATATATATTTTAATCTGTCAATGATTCATAAGATGTCATTATCAAAACCTTTCTGACCTGGACATGTAATTGAGGCTTGATATTTTTAGTTTGACCATAAACTTTATCAAAATAACTATATAAAAAAAAGGAAACACAAATACATCCAAATATATATATACTTTAAATTCAGAAAATATATTTGTGGCCACTGTATATACTGCCCCCCCCCCAAATAAATTATTAAAAATCAACAACCTTGTTTGTTTCTTTTTCATGATAACGACATTATAACAATCATATGATAAGAGTGATAATATAAAGGTGACGGGCGGTTGAGAGGTTCAAACTCTTCTTCTACTTCTTCTGTTTGAATCAAAACCAAACGAAAACGGAATAAACAACATGAACGGTGGTTCCGTCACCTGATGGCTCGCAGCGTCTCGTCGTCCTTCTCGCCGTCGGTGCCCGGACCCTCGATGAAGAAGAGCTTGTCGTCGGGGGCGGAGGGCTCGTCCTGATCGTCCATGCTCTGACCGCCGTCGCTGTTCACGTCGCAGTTGTCCACCTCCATCGTGGCCTCGGAGTCCAGACTGGGGCTGGTCGGTTCTGTCAGAGAGACACGGTGTCAGAGTCAGGGAGGAAGAGAAAACCATGATGGACGGGGAGAAGATGAATTCGTTAAGCTGCAGTTCCTCGGGTGGCCACTAGGCTTTCTAAAGAAAGAGACAATACTTTACAAATAAATAAAACGACACAAAAATATTTTCTAAATTCATCAGATGTTCTCACAGGAAGATAAATAGAAAACAACAAACCGACCGACATTTAAAAAACAAAGTTATGAATTTGTGAAGATATACGACTCAATATGTCAAGTTCGGCTCTCGTCTCGCGTGGGAGAAGAATCCTTCAAAATGAATCCCTCCAAAAATGTAGTCAGCTGTTGCTATTGCCGAGAAATATCTTTTATTAAAAATCAGCATCAATTCATGCAAATTCATCAATGACTCTTTATTGACAATTTTATTGTTTCAAATTTGGTTTTCAGGAAATCATTTCACTTGAAGCTGGTGATAATGAAAATAACTATTACAAAGATTCAATTTTTTTTAACAAAAATCACAAAAAAATCTTAACTTCTTTTTTACAAAAAATGTTAAGTAATTTTCAAAAAGTATTTTTAAAGTAAATTTTCAAAAAGTATTTTTAAACCAAATTTTCAAAAAGTATTTTTAAACCAAATTTAAAAAAAAATGTTTTTAAACTAAACTTCGTCTCCTCGGACACGGAAACCGACTCACCTCCGTTGAAGTCGACCTCGCCGAGACAATCCCGAGGAATTTTGGCGGCGCATCTTTTATGGCAGTTAAATTTACAATCTGAAGAAACAGAAACAAAAACAGACGATACTTTTTTTTTTTTTAAATAGAAAAAACGTGAACCATCCAGGACCTTTAATGAAAAATCACTTTCACAACAATCATGATGATTTCATGATCATCATGATCAGTAAATTAGATTTACTAATTTACTCAATCAAGAGAATGAGCAGCAGATTCAACGCTAAAGACAAAAGACTATAATTCAAAACGTGAAGAATCCAGAGAATCGTACTGTCAATTTGAGATTATGGAATATGTTTGGGGACCTTTGCACTGCATCCCCTGGCGGAACAGGCCCTTCAGCAGGCGCTTGCAGAACTGGCAGATGGTGGGACGAGTGTACGTGTGGACGGAGAAGGTGTGCGGGACCTTGACCCGACCCAGGACCATCTTCTCCATCCAGATGGGACGACCGCTGAGCAGCGAGTTACGCTTGGCGGCGCCCAGGAGGGGGCGCTGCAGACGGGACGAGTGGAGGAAACACATACATTGTCCATGACAAACATGAAACATCAGATATCAATGAAACGGCGTCGTGACGGCGTTGGACGCACCTCCTCCTGTGGCGTGGAGACGAACTCCAGCGAGGGCGGACGAGCGACGGACAGGACGGCGCCCGGCAGCGACACGTTGGACAGACGCCTCTTCTTCACGCCGCTGCAGTTGTTGGGGATCTTGAACGCACATCGCTTGTGGTAGTTCAGTCCACATCCTGCGGAGGACACGATCGGCTGCTGTGTCATTTTATTCTTTCAACTTGTGGAAAAACTCAAAGTTTAACAAAAAAAAAGGCACATTTTGGACAAATGAGTCTGCGGCCACTCGCAAAACATCAGGACTTGTTCTAATCTACAGATTCAGAATCGTTTAACAGAAAATAATGGTACAAAATAATTATAACACGTTTGTAATATTTGCTGACGGTGAATTATTATTATTATATTATTATTATTTGGTCGCCACCACCTTCAGTCTTTACGTAGATCCAAAACCTTTCAGTCGTTCTGACTTTTCAATTTGTGCAAAATTAAACTGACACACCGTTGGCTGCTGTTAGGCAGACTCAGGCTAGCTGTTCCCCCTGCTTCCAGTCTTTATGCTAAGCTAAGCTAATCGCCTCCATGAGTGGTATCGATCTTCTCGTACAACTCTCGGCCAGAAAATCGAAATGAAGCGAATATCGTCAAAATGTTGAACTCTTCTCGTGGCTCACAATCTACCGTCTATTGTCTACAACCCACTTCCTGTTGATTTGGCCTCAGATGTTCCCAGGTTTGTTGCTCATTGTTCTTATCATCTTCTGGTGCACATGGTCAGTAGCTTCTGGCGTCTTCTCCAGTCTGAAGTCTGACCACAGTCGGAAAACCCCCAGGATGCATCTGACCGCAGACACAGACCGACATGTTGAAAGTTCCTTCTCACCTTCGCACTTGAGGCCTTGTCTGACGAGGCCCCACAGCATCTCGCCGCAGTCGTCGCAGAACGCCGGCGCCTTGTAGGAGTGAACGTAGAGCGCGTGAGGGCGGATCTGGAAATCCTCAGCCGTGGCCAGAGCTGAAACAAACCAACAAGGGAAAAAAAAAAGAATTTACTTACTTTGAATCCATCAAACTCAAAAACAACCGGAATAATTATAGTTAAACATAGATTTTTTTTTCTTCTGCCACTCCGCTGACGTACAGTCCGTGACTCGGGTTTCGGTCGTGGGGGTCGTGTGTCAGGGGCCGGGGGTCAGGGGTCGAGTGTCAGGGGCCGGGGGTCAGGGGTCGAGTGTCAGGGGTCGGGGGTCAGGGGTTGGGTGTCAGGGGCCGGGGGTCGTGTGTCAGGGGCCGGGGGTCAGGGGTCGAGTGTCAGGGGTCGGGGGTCAGGTGTCGGGTGTCAGGGGCCGGGGGTCAGGGGCTGGGGGTCAGGGGTCGGGGGTCAGGGGCCGGGGGAGGAGGCGGGAAGTTAATTGGTCAGATGATGCAAATGCAGGATTACAGGCGACGGGAGGAAAAATATATATTACATCATAATATTCTGCAGATTATCAACTGATTGGTCGGGTTTACCGGAGAGCACCACCTCCACCAGGTCGCCCTCGTGGATCTCGTCGGCCGAGCTCAGCCGCTGCAGGATGTTGTCCGAGTTCAGGTCGTGACGGAAGAGCAGGATCTTGTCGTACATCCCGAAGAATCCGCATTCTGGGAACTGAGGAGGAGGAAGAGGAAGAGGAAGAGGAGGTCAGGGACACGTACAGTCGACTGTAAACTTTGAGGGACAGAAGAAGCTGCACGAGGAGAAACAAGTGGACGATAATAAGAAAATAGAAATTGAATAATAGAAGAGAAATGTATCAGAAGTTCTGAAGCGATGAAACGTTTGATCAGAAAGTAATAAAGGAACTGAAAATGAAAATAACAGGAAGTCGAAGCTCCGTTTTCGATGGAAACTGTGAAACAGATAAGGGAATTGAAATATTATTAATGCTTTTGTTTTCCTAGTTTTTCAGAATTTAGAAATTAGAATTTCCGCCTCCTGGTTATAAACGGCTCCACGTCTGTCCAGACTCATTTTAGTGAATTGAAAAATTCACTAAAATGAATTCAATAAAAAAGGTATTTCAAGTATTTTGTCATAACAAGCGTCACAGTGACCTTTGACCTCTGACCTCAGTAATCAGTTTGTCCCCGAGTCAAAACAAAAAATGTCTCGGCCAAAAATGTGCTGTGTGAGTTCACGGTGACCTCTGACCTTTGACCGTCACTAAAATAATCAGTTCATCTGAAAACATGAGTGGTTACTGTTAAAAACATGGTTACTGTTAAAAGCTCAAGTCTATCTCACATAAAACAAATATTTAAAAAAATACATATTTTAAAAATCAGGCCTTTGATTTAAAAAAAGATTAAAAGTCAAACATTTTTTAAAAACTTAAGAAAAAAATAAGTTATGTGATTTTTGTGATTCCTGATTCATATTCATATCAAAAGAGTCACAAGGAAAGTGAGCAAGGAGAGATTTAATTTAATAACAATATTCACATTCGTCAGAGGGCGCTGCTCCGACCTCGTGACCTTTGACCCCTCTAGTTAACGCTCGTTGGTACGACAGTCGACCGAACGTCTGAACACGTGATGTGATGAACCGGATTCAGAGAAACGTCACAGCAGCCGAACCAATGCAGAAATATTCAGATTCAGGTTCCACAATCCAAAATGTGAATTTCCCATGTATTTGCTGGTTAATATGAGAATCAATAACATGCCCCAATAAAAAGAGTGAAAAATGATTTGATACATTAAAAGAAACAAATAAATAAAATATATTGTTTGTTATGTTCCAGGAAGCTGTTTGTTCACTTTAATTTAAAAATAAAATCAATTCGCAGACTTTGCGACTTCATGAAATCTGTGGTGACGCAGCTGCTAATTCAGAAAAGTCTTTTTCTCTCTTCTCACTGAATCACACAACCTGCTTCTAAATGTTCAGGCTGTTGGTTGAAGTCATGGTAGAATTAAAGTCTCTGATGAGGAAAATCACTGTAAAGACAAAAACACAACTGTTTTAATGATTCCAGACGAAAACCTGAATAATTCTATTTGGCTGAAAAGACAAAAAATGTATTTTCTACTGCACAATCATTATCAGTTATATTATTTCATTCAATCTAACCACTGAAAACTTAAACCTTCTTCCACATGGAAACACTTTAACTCCTCGTACATAATGTATATCACTTTTTACAGTCTTATTTGATATTTTATAGGGTTTTTTTCCATTTTGATAATGTTTTTGTTTTTTGGCATTTTTGTTGTTGTTATGTTCTTATGAAAACTGTGTGTGTGTGTGTGTGTGTGTGTGTGTGTGTGTTGAGTGGATGTTTGGTTCGGCAGCTTCTGCAGATTCTGCAGGTGGAGCAGCTTCCTGCCCCGAGCTGCTCTCTTTGTGTGTGTGTGTGTGTGTGTGTGTGTGTGTGTGTGTGTGTATGTGTGTGTTAGCAGGATGTTAGCAGTGTGCAGGGAGCATGCAGCCGGCTCACAGCAGGAAACCCATCCAGCCAACAGGTGACGAGGCAGAAGCCGCTCAGGTCACATTATGGTGTAACTAACACACACACACACACACACACACACACACACACACACACACACACACACACACACACACACACACACACACACACACACACACACACACACACACACACACACACACACACACACACACACACAAAGCCTGTCGATCATGAATTATGGCTGAGGCCCTGCCACTGAAACCCTGCCTTCATTAACCGTGTGGCTGCTCAAACAAATAACAGGGAAAAAAGACGGACGGAAACACAGGAACCACAACGATCTGATCAAAAGAAAACTGCTCCGTGTGGGACGACTGGGAGCGAAGTCTCTAAACCAGAGGAGGTTGAAAACGCTGCCTTTCACTCGTTGGCCTGCGTCCAATCAGGTTTTGTGCGTCGGCCGCCGCCTCCTCCGAGGTGAGCGGCAGAGGCAAACTGAGAGTTCACTTAATGGACAAGAGTGTGCGTTTAATACACACTGATCCTCTCATTTATGGTTAATCCTCCATTAACCAGGCTTAACCTCAACACACACACACACACACACACACACACACACACACACACACACACACACACACACACACACACACACACACACACACACACACACACACACACACACACACACACACACACACACACACACACACACACACACACACACACACACACACACACACACACACAATCCCCGGTTCACGTTCTCTCCAACTCTTCAACAAGCTGAAGGCAGATCGGTCGTCAGAGGCCACAAAAAAACAAAACACACCAACAACCCTCCAGGCCCCTGCTGTGACCTTTGACCCCTCGTGCAGGAGCTGGAGCGGGGGGGAGGTCAGGAGGTCTAATCCGACAGGAGGCCATGTTTTCACAAAGCAGGATGGCGGCGGCGGGGGCGGGGGCGGTGGGCGGGGGCGTAATCTGTGCAGCACTCATGCCATTATCAGAGAGACTAAGTGTTCATGGATCCCAGTAATCCTAGTTCTGAGGGGGGGGGGGCACAAATACATAACTGCGGGAAGTTCATATGAATGTATATATATGGATATGTGCACTACGTTGAGACAAATGATTTTAATCCAGCCTGGTGTGTACGAGGGTTATAACCTCGTTAATAATTACAGCTGCAATTACATATTGTGTTCCAGTGACGCAGCTGCTGCTCCGGTCGACGCCGTCGTATGTTGCAGGTGTCAGTCACAAAAAAAACTAAGAACATTTTTTTTTTTAAATACAAGAAATACAAATGTAATAATACAAGAACTGCAAACTATACAAGAATATGCAGTTTTAATGTCAGCTGGTCTGTAAAATGTCTTTTTAAGTCCCCTTTTTAAAAGCAAAAATTAGTTTTACACTTACAGCAAAAAAGGACCTGATTTAAAAAAAAAATATATCAATATGTTTGATTTGACCGAGATATGGCTGTTGACTCTGTCCATTACAGACAATACATCCTGTAATTTCCTAATGGTTAAACAGAGTCTAGATTCCGGAACAATGAGGTAAAAGGCGTAAAGGTGAGAGAGGAGATGATTTAATTCCTGACTTCCCCTGCGACGTTAATCCCATCTGAACGAGGCTTAAGCGTCTGCAGCCGTGCGAGCGCTTCTGTGAGGCTTTATTCAGTGGTGCTTACGAGGCTAAACGCTCATGTTAGCATGCTAACATGTCCAAAATGAAATTGCCAGTGTTGGATTCAAATCCTCATGTGTGTGTATATATATATATATATACTGACAATAATTAACACATTTTGTCAACTATTTGTAGATTTAGCCCTCGTACAGTTAGCATGCTAACATGCTATGATAATGCCAAACGTTAGATTACTGAATCTTCATATACTGTGAATTATGTCAGCCATTTTACAATTTAGCGCGAGAACATTGAGCATGGTGACACGCTATGACAATACAAAAAGTCAGATTCCAGTCCTTCTTTACTGTCCTTTTTATCAGCCAGTAGCATGCTAACATGTATACTGTCCTTTTTATCAGCCAGTAGCATGCTAACATGTATACTGTCCTTTTTATCAGCGAGTAGCATGCTAACATGTATACTGTCCTTTTTATCAGCTAGTAGCATGCTAACATGTAGGGACAATGTCAAACGATAAACCTTCATACACTGTTAATATTGTCTGCTTTTTTTTTAGATTAAGCCTTCATACATTTTAGCATGCTAGCATACTCACAATAACTATACCAGATGTTAGATTCAAATCATGGAGTATATTGTCGATTTAGTTCCCCTTTTTCAGAGTTAGCTTTAACACATTTTAGCATGCTAACATTCACACAATACAATACCAGACATTACTTTCCGATTCTTGTATATTATTAATTTTGTCCATCAGTTTTGTCAGCCATTTTTACAGTTAACTTTAGCACATTGTAGCATGCTAGTATGCTTAAAATGACATGCCACACATTCAAATACTCCATTCAGCCATTTTTACAGTTAGCAATTTTAGCGTGCTAACATTCTCACAAATACAATGACAGACATTAAATTCCAATCCTTGTACATTATTAATTTTGTCCACATTTAGCCTCAGTGCTGACATCAAACATCCCATGTGAGTTTTAGTCATATATAGTCAACCTCATTATTTTCACTTTTTAGTAAGTACAGTCGACTGAAGGTCTGGATATTTTATCAATTTACACAATCCTACAACAACATGTATCTTAAATATATCACCATAAGCAGCAACTATATCTTCAGTCATTTTCCCGCTTCCCAAATTTGATGCTTATTTTTGTTATACATAATAATTAACTGATTATCTTAGATTTTTAGACCAGTGGTTTGATTAAGTATAACATGCAGCATTTTTCACTATTTTCTTACATTTTATAGATTGAAAACATACCGTAGTAAATATATGTTGAAAAACTTCAGGTATATTATATTTTAATATCAAACAGCAAACAGGAGCCGAATCATTTCATGTTGTTGTTTTTTGGGGGTTTTCATACATCCCTCAGCTGTTTCTTAAAACATCTGGACCGGCAGCAACGTGAAGAGCACAAACAGATAAAGCCGGCCGTTAACTTCCGCCGCAGCGGCGACCAAAAGCCTTTCAGCTCCAATAAAACTCTTCGACTCCTCCACTTGCACATGTGCAATAAGCCGAGAGCGACGCCGCTCTAACGGACTGATGGGACATAATGAGGGTGAACGGCCACCGCTCCCGTTTCCCCTGGAATCCGCTCGCTCCGTCTCCGTCACTCAGGAAGCAACAGGAAACAACAGCGCCAAGTGGGTCAAGGTTGTCTGTGCACACACACACACACACACTGCATATAATTCAAAAGTGCCAGTTCTTTAAACCATCAAGAGCTGAAATGATGGATTAATCAATTAGTCGATTATCAAACTGAATCCTTCAAGTTATTTTTTAAAAGGACAAATAGAGAAACAATTGCAAATTAGATTATTTCCTCTTTTTTTGTCATGAATCATTGAAAACTAAATATTTCGGGGGTATTTGGTCTCTTGGTTGAACAAAAATAAGATTTTTACCTTTTGTTTAAATATTCAGTTATCAGACAGCTCCTGATTGAAACAGAAAACTTTCCAGTTTTGTCCAGGCAAAGTTCCTGTGAAGCTGATAATCATTTTTTTCTTTAAAGATTTTTATTTCTTTAAAGATTTTTTTCTTAAAATATTTGTTATTCTTAAAATATTTGTTATTCTTAAAATATTTGTTTTTCTTAAAAGATAAAAATCTTTAAGAGTTTTTTCTTTAAAGATTTTTATTTCTTAAATGATATATTTTCTTTAAAAAAATAATTCTTTAAATAATTTCATTCTGAGCCGTTTTGTGCAACAACCGTATTCAACATGACGTAGAAACATGGAGACTCACACGGAGGTTGGGTCCACCTCATGGAACTATTATATGAACACAGTTATGACAATATATTCAATATATTGAAGTTCTTCTATATATTACACACTGTAGCTTTAAATAATTTTTTTCTTTAAATACAATTCTAGTGGCCACCAGAGGAACTGCAGCTCGAGCCTCGTTAAGGTGCATTAACCCAAATTGTTGACCTCAACACTTTTAGAGGAATGAATGATGAAACGACATAAGTGATTTTATAACACAATTTTGTTTCAGACGACAGCTGCTGTGTGAGACGTTCGGGATCAGTGTTTTTTTTTATGAATAATGAGACGACAAATGGAGTTTTAAAAGTTAAGCTGTCCGTCGAATGATGAGTGAGTGAGAGTCAGACGGACGCTGCTAATGTTCATTAATTCATCGTCTTACATAAAAAGACAATAAATGACAGGATTAATCCTCTGAGACTGAACAGGAAATCACATTTAAACGCCGACGGCAAATGAGACAAATCCAGCAGCACCTGGAAAATATTAGACCCATAAAATATTAACTACAAAAACCAACAGAACAGACAAAAACTGCCATTTTCTTTATGACACGGCTTCGGCTTTAAGTTTGATAAATGTTTGTTTTTTCTTCAGTTTCTCAGTGACAGTGAAGGATTTTAAAGTTTTGTCTTTTGCTGAAGTCCAAAACTTTATTTAGTTATTGATATATTCAGTATATATGAGCAGGAGGATGATGAGTAAAGGAAAGATAAAAGACAGAGAGAGAAGAAATGAACTTGTTCACTGTGTCTTTGTAAACCTTCATGTGCTTTTAGATAGAAAACCTCCAATGTACACATTTTAATTAAGAGAATCAATTCATCCTTAGCATTTAGCATAAAACGACCAAGAGAAATCATAAAAAAGTGGAGTAAAAAAAAAGGACATGATCTAATAAAAGCTTCGTTAATGGGTCGAGTGACCATTAAAAAGAAAAATCTCTCTCTCTCTCTCTCTCCTCCACCTGAACCACCACCTGGCCTTGGTAGCCATGGAGACCAGCAGCAGAGTGGAGGATTCGGGTCCCTCGCATCGCCGTGGCGACGGAGAGGAATGTCGTCGTCTCTGTGTCGCTCAGGACGGTTCAGACGCTCGTCGACTGAAAAACACTGTCGTTATCATTTCTAAAAAATATAGATAATATCCCCATGTGTTTTTGTCCACTGGGGGGGGGGGGGGGGGGGTGTTCAGTGAGCCGCCTGAACCAACGGTCTCCACCAACCCCCCAACAAAAACATGTGGTTCTTTTTAACTGCCAGATGTGGAGCAGCCGGTTCAGTCGTCTTCATCTCCTGCGTCTCATCCAGCAACCGACTTTGCGTGTTTGGTGCCGGAGCCTCGTTGTCTGTGAAAAACAGCTGCTGCCGGAAACAAGGCGCCGGAAACACGACAGTAAAACCAGAACACAGCGAAACAAAAGAGGCTGAAAAGATCCAGAAGAGTTTTCTGTGTGAGCTCAGAGGAGCTGATCAGTGTGGCGACCTACGAGGGAGGGGAACTTCCTCGCTTCCCTTACACCCCCCACCCCCGACTACAAACACAACCGCACAGGGTGTGTGTGTGTGTGTGTGTGTGTGTGTGTGTGTGTGACGTCACAGCAGTAAATCAGACCTGAAACTTCCGTCCACCGTCTGCCGGCGGAGCTCGAGGCTCCGTGACGTGGACGAGAAAAGGAGGAAAGAGGAAAATTCCAGCGATCGCAGGTTTTTCTAGGCCCGACTGGAATTTACTTCCACCGTGTCGTCGCACCGCGGCCTCCAGCCGGGGGGGGGGGGGGTCGTCCCGCCTCTTGGGTTCTAAGTTGGTTGAGAAAATTAGCAGATAGATGTGGTCTTTTGGGGGGCGGGGGGGGGACTCAGGACTGTTACACTATTGTTCTGAGAGGAAACACCTGAACCAGTGAGACGAGCGCGTCCACGCAGCTGCAGCCGGAGTGACGAGGAAGAGTCAAACTACTGTACATCGTGTCAACCGATGATCTGTAATCTGTGTCATTGTGTCACGAGGGGGAGAGTGATCGCGACAGGAGGAGGACTCCGACCAGGCGAAAGAGCTTGAACCCAAAACTCAGACGTCGCAAGAGAATCAGGAAGATGGACGGAGGGAGCGGTCGCCGAGCAACGACCACTCACCTCGATTTGAAACGAACTCTCTGTCTGGATATCGCACCGCTCTACACGCGAGTCCACTGTCTCCATCAACTTCGCATTAGAAAAGAGTCGGTCAGCGCTTCTGACTGACAACGAGGAGAAGTGGACGACGTCCACGAGGAAAACCACCAACGAACAACGGACGCTTGTCAAACACAAATGCCGGACGGAAAGACGACTGACAATTATCCCAGATGCACGTCAATTGTTTTTGGAAAACTCAAATTAAATCACACAGATAAGCGAAGTCGAAGTTTGTCCCTCGACTGGAATCCAACAGAAACCCGTATTATTGAACCTCAGTATTATACAGTCGAGGGGAGATGAATGAAACTGAGAACAACCATCTGTGTTGAACATCTCAGCCGCTGCGAAATGTGCCGGGTTCTTCCTCCGGTCGAGCTCCAGCCCGCCGCACCGTTGCATTCAAATCGCTTCAGTGGTTTTTTGAGTCATCCTGCGAAACTGAGACGAGAATGAAAAACATCACCTCGTTGGCAAAAGGGAAATAAACAGGTGGAGATTTGTTTGGGTTGGTTCTTCACAGTTTCACCACACGACGCTTCGTGTCGTGATGTTGACCTCTGCTCAGTTTCGTTGCTCACTGTAATTTCACTTCCTCTGAAGTTCGTGGAAACGACTGTTCCATGAAAACACAGGGGTTCAAACGACGACGCACTCGGAACCTGACGGGGTTCGTACAGTGAGAAGCTCCTGCAGCACCACAACACACAGCTGGTGAAGAGGAAACCGAGACGCTGACGCGGCAACGCCGACAAGGAAACGACCCCCACACACACACACACACACACACACACACACACACACACACACACACACACACACACACACACCCCCTCCCCACACACACACACCCCACACACACCCCCCCCACAGACACACACACACACACACACCCCTCACAATCTCTCTCTCTCTCTCTCTCTCTCTCCTACACACACACACACTCTCTCTCTCTCTCTCTCTCTCTCTCTCTCTCTCTCACACACACACACACACACCCTCCCCACACACACACACACACACACACACACACACACACACACACCCTCCCCACGCACACACACCCCACACACAACCCCCCCACACACACACACACACAACCCCCCCACACACACACACACACACACACACACACCCTCCCCACACACACACACACACACACACACACACACACACCCCCTCCCCACACACACACACCCCACACACACACCCCCCCCCCACAGACACACACACACACACACACACACACACACACACACACACACACACACACACACCCCGAAATGAATAAATAATAATTCACATTAAACTAGAATCATCACACTGGTGTGATCGTCTGCATCAAAGGGTTCAATTGTGCATTTATGAAACTTTGCTTTAGAGGAGATTTTTTTTTAAATATCACGATGTATATATCGTGTATCGCGATACAACAAAAATATATTGCGATATTATTTGTAGGCCGTATCTCCCGGGCCGAGTCCAGAGCAACGTGTCCCCACGACGACGGGAACGTCCCAACAATCGATCGACAGATGAATCAATGAAGGAATCAGAGAGAGGTTGGACAAGAACAGCGGCAGGTTCAGGAAGTACATGGCGACAGATAGAAGCGGACATTTTTCCAATGTTACTTGGAAGCTTATGAGCTGCGTCGCAGCGTCACATTTCATTCTTTGTCGTAACTTTGAGAATCTTTTCCCCGAAACAAAAAAAACCATATTCCTTTTTTTCTTATTTCAAACCTTCCGATTCTCTTTCTTCGCCGAGGAAAAAGAACAAGAAGCTTTTCCGTGGGCAGTTAGCGGAGAACCAACGGGGAACGTAGACACATAACGTACCTTCTGGTCCACGACGGAGCAGACGAGCTCCCGGACGCCGGAGAGCGAGTGGTCGCCGGCGTCCAGCGTCACCGTCTCCCTGGTGAGTCCGATCTGCAGCAGGAAGCAGACGCCCTGGACGGAGCCGCGCGAGCTGGTGGGGCTGGGCGCCCTCTGGCTGCCGTTGGACAGCCGGCCGCAGAGGGTGGCGGGCGGGCTGGGCGACGGCGACGGGGTGGGCGGGGCCGTGTGCTGAGGGAGGAGGGCGGGGAAAGAACGCGGCGAGGCCGGCGGCGGCGGCGGCGGCGGCGGGCTGCTGTCGGCCGACATTGGCGGCTATCTGTGACGTGGTCCGGGCGGGAGAAAGTCCTCGGGGGTGAACGACATCCAGGAACAAACTAATATTAAAGAAACGTGTCCGACTGTTCGGGTTTGATCGTCAGCCGATCGTCCCCCTTCGCCTCCATTCACATCTCTCAGCACTGACAGCTGCGAGGCTGTCGGACATCCTGAAGATGGAGAACACACCTTTTCTTGTGAATCCTCGGGCCTCCTGCTGGATGAAACGTGGGAAAACGCTGCAGATCTGGAGTTTCTCTTTTCACCGGCAGCGTCTGTCGAGAAGAAAGACGACGCGTCAAAGATCAAAATCCATCAGGTTCATCTCCACATCTCCAAAAATCTTTGTACCAGCCCACGCTGTGGCAAGGGGGGTGTGGCCAACAGAGGGGCGGGGCAAAGTCAGCAGGAAGTACGAGTTGTTTTGTTCATTTCCTTGCTTCATATCGAGTTGTATTTTCATATTTACAACTGACACGTACTGTGAACGTCAGACCATCATTTAAGACTAATTTATACATGAATGCAGATAATCCTAAAGGGTTCAATTTTTCTCTCCGCTGAACGTCTCTTTCATGTTGAATAGCAATAACACATGAAAACTGTAATATTGTTCGACTCTAAAGCCTAAAGTCTAATGGTTTTTTATTTCTACAACACAACTGTTGAGTGGTTTTCTAGTGAAGGAACTTGTGACTCTTTGCCCTGAAAACGAAAAGAACCTGGTAGCGTCCGACTAACGCGACTGTTCAGAGATACTGAACATCAAATATTCATAAATGAATCACAGTTATCATCGGTAACACGTGACGTCTGCTGCAGAAACTATAACTCAACATCTCAGTTCTAACATCTGTCAGAAAACCATAAAGAGATGGACAAACAATATTCAGTTGCCGGGACTCGTCTAGTGAAAACTAGCATTGGATCATTACTGTAATATTATATATTATATATTCGTGAGAGACTGCAGATTTCAAAGATCAACACATCTCTTCTCTGATGTTTCTCCACATGATCCCTGGCGAATAAATGTGAAATAAAAGTTTATTTCTAAAGGTCATTTTTTTCTAAATTTTTACTTAAAATCAATTTAATTCATTATATAAACACAAGTTTGACTTTACCTGGTGTCAGAGGTTCTATTCACACGTCGCAACAACAGGAAACATCATCATAATAATAATAATAACAGTAATAATAATAATGATAATAATAATAATGTCTCACATGACTGCAGTCACCTCTGTATTACCACATCTGGATCATGGATCATAATGCAGATGTTCGCTCGTGTGGAGCCGCAGCAGCAGCAGCGTGTCCCTGAAGTATCCGCCACACGGACGGAAAGAGGCGTTCAGGGCCCCGCGCACTGCCTCGGAGAGCGGGGCGGCTGTTCCGCTTCCATCGCGGGTGGAAATGGAGAAGAAGAAGAAGAAGAAGAAGAAGAAGAAGAAGTGCGTTACTCTCCCATCCAGCGGCGAGGTCCCAGCCCTCCCTCCGCCCCCCGGTGCCCGGCGGAGTCCTCGGTGGCTCGGGGGTCTGCAGCAGCGACGTGGACCGAGCAGATGCAGCCGACAGACTTTCTTCTATTGTCCGCTGCTTCTCTCCAAACTTCCCCCGACGAGCGGCGCGAGCTTCATGCGGATCTGATTATCACTGCGAGGCCAAGTCACAACGCAGAGGTCTCACTCCCACCGACTTTCTGCCGACCGGACCGATGGGGCGTGTGTATGGAAGACCACACGTGTCAGGGAAATAAGTGCGATGATCAACCAGACCAGCACAGAGGAAATGTATTAATAAAATGTGTGTATTTCCAAATCATGTGATTATCGACTCTCTTTATTGTTCTTCAATTTGAACTATTTAGTAATGGAGCAATATTACATTTCTGATTTTTAAAAAAAAATCTTTTTATTGACCATTGAACATCACCAAATAAAATTACATTACAATTTAGTGTCTTTTACAGGTACCTTTTACATGAATTAGTACATACATATTCATTTTTATATTAATCAGTAGGATAGAAACAGAAATTAAGGTAAATGAGATAAATAGAAATACGATGCAATAACATAATAAAAGCTATATACAGTAAAAAAAATTAGATTAAAACTTAAAATAAAAATGAAGCAGTAGTAATGCATTCAATTAATGAATGACAAATTTCACAATAATGCTATACATTAATAAAATTGGTTACGAATTAATGTATTTGTCTTCAAATTAAAACATTTTACAAACTCCTTTTATTTGTGATTTTTGATGGTCAATAAAAAGATAAACTTAATTACAACAGAAATATTGCTCCATCAATAAATAGTTCAAATTGAAGAGAGGTTTCATAAAAAACAACTAAAGACAGTTCATAATTATATAATTATCTTTTTTTTAAATGCATGTAAATAAATGATTGTATTCAAAAATTCTGTTCATGGATAAATATTTGAGGTCACCTCAGGTCACTGGCTGTTCCGGCAAATCTCCCTCAAACCTTTAACATACGTTTTTATGCCTCAGAGTGATTCATCTGTATATAAAACAATCTTTGTATGGGCCCGGCGTCGCTGCCTTTTCATTACATGAATCTGTAGCGCCACCTGCTGATGGCTTCACTCCATTACCCAGAGTGCATCACGTTAAGTAGATTTTGCCTTAGTTTTTGTTGGTGTTTATTTTATCACAAATATGTTTAATGTTCCTTCCTCATTCCCTCTCTCTTAAAAGTTGTTGTCATTTTCATTTCAACCAGGTCTCAGGAGCCCATCATAGATATTATGAAAATGAATCTGTCGTGAAAAATTATAGACACAATTTTTGGATTAGTATATTTTTATATTGCGAGATATTTCTATTATATTCTTTTTATGAAATAAAGCTGTCAGTCATTTGCTTGTTTATGTATTTAACCTGCTGATTTTACTGTGTCGTGTCAGAGCGGGCGGTGTTTCTCAAAGAATCAGCTGAGACAGTTGCATGTGGACTGATTCAGATGTTTTATTTAAATAAAGTGGAAGCCCTCAGGAAAGACATGTTGGAAATGTTTGTGACAGAATAAAGATATGAGAGAGATTTTGACAGTGGAAGACGACCGGAGATATTTTACTTCAGGGAAAGTAGTAAAATAAAGCACAAAACTTACTAAAATAGTTCATCAAAATGATGAATATAAATGTTGTTGGGTTAATCTATAACTGTTTTGTAGATTTAAAAACATTCAAAACAACAACAACAATACTGGGAGTAAAATTGTTTAAAATATCATTAAAATTGAAATACTCAACTTAAGTTAAATTTGTTTACATTTTATGACCGTATTTGAATAAATCTACTCAGTTACTCAAAGATACAAGAAGTTAAGATTCATTTGGTGAAGAGACATTAAGGTGGTGATTGCGGTGGAGCAAGTTTTTAACTACTTTGTCAGCGTCAGTATCATTTTCATTATTGGTGAAACACTTTATTATTAATTATTGATTCATCTTAAGCGATTGTTTTGTTTTTAAAAGTTTGATATAAAATGAGAAGTACACATCACAATGACCTAGAACTCACAGTGCAGTTTTCACATGTTTTCTTTTGTAATTGCAGTTATTAAAATAATAGTCTTGTTAAAATAGAAAGTCATTGTGTTTTTATTTTGAGTGTTGAAAAATGTTTTTGACTCTGACAGATGTTCTTTTAATTAAAGACATAGATATGTATATAAATGGAATTCATTTGAAGTCACTTGTAAACATGCTTCATCTACTTCTGCCAGATTCATGAGCTTCAATAAAATTCCGGAACAGCAGGAAGCCACGCCCACACAACAACGCTGCATTCAGGTGCTGTCAGACATGTCAAGAAAAACTTACACGATGAGTTTAAATACTATGACTTGCTTCCACATGCTAGTTGCAAAATTCACATAACATAAAGTATGATGTTATAATGCTCAAGTTGATGAAACGCCACTGAATATTTCAATGTTAACAATAATTGTTACTGTCCATGTTTGTAATAATAGAAGATAAACTCAAAATGTAAACATGTTGAGGTTGTGTGGAGGGTGTGTGGTCCACAGAGAAAGCAGATGTGTAATCGTCAACACGCCCCATGTTTTTCCAGTTATTCTTGTGTTTGATTAAGGTTCGATTAAGACAATCTGAACGTGTGAAAAGTCTTAAATATTCCCCTGTACATCCAGTGAACCTTCCATGTAGTAATAACTCCCCGGCTGTGAGCCGAGGCGGACGAGCTCTTCCCATTGGAAAACGTCCGCCGACCCTTTAAAAAAAGAGCCCAACAAGCCAACACCCAGCACACATGCAGCGGTGGAAGAGGAAAGATCTGATCAAAGACCAGGAGGAATCATTTATAATGGCTCTCCTTCTTACTCCCAAACTTCTTCACGTGACACCATCACTGTTTCATTACTATTTCACTAAAACGTTTCCATACAACTGAACCACCCTCATCGTGAGGTCACTGGAGCACGATCATTCCCACGTGGACAAACTGCTCTGTACAGTAAACACCTGCAAGTCATGGGAGGAGCTTCCCTTTGTCTCCGGACCGGGGGGCGGGAGTCCTGGCTCTTACAAAACCTCTTACTCTTAAGAATTATGGAGCTCATTAATGTGTCCTGGGAGCCTTCAACGAGGCCGATTTCTTTTTCAGGCCGTTCTCGCTGCGTCGACACGATCACGTCTCTGAGCTCCTTCGACCTCGCGTGTCGGAGATTTCTCTGACGACTTGTGTTGGACTTCGATCAAGGTGTAGACACACGTCAAAGATGATGAAGGGACGAGGGAGGCACCGAATCATAGACTGCATCAAAGATGATTGACAAAAAAGGATTATCGTATCATACCGTATCTTATCACATCGTATTGCATCGCATCCCTTCGAGTTTACAATGCGAGTTTTCAGCTTCAACTCTCTGTCAATGTTTTGGCCTGGAGACGAGGGGCTTGAGGTGAGGAGACGAAGAACATGTAAAGATTGAAATCGAAAAACCCATCATAATGCATAAAAATATATTTATTTCATATAAATGAAATAAAAAAGTATGATTGTGAGATTAAAGTTTTTTATTGTTTGTGTTTCATTTTTCAGTTGAACATTGTTCATTTGCCAAAACGTCTCGTTTAAAACAGTAAACATTTTTAATTTTCATAACCTCAGTTTACTGAGCAGCGCCGTGCAGCTCGTACCCGGATGATTGACAGAGCGGAGAGACGCCCCCTGGCCGTGATTGGAGATTTTTCGCGGTGGATTCTTTCAAATGACATTAAAGGCAGTAGGAGGAGCTAAGTGACCCGGAGTCTGTCACAGACGATCTGTCTCACACATTTCTACCAGGATATAGCGACAACTTCAGCAATTATGACAAAAAAATATTTTTGCAAATCCTACTGAGAGCAGCTTTAAACCCACGTAGCCGTTAAATAATCTTTTTTTACAGTACAGGAAACTTGAGACGCATGATCAAGCTTCATTTACGGTATGAATACATAAGGACAATGTGTTATCTTAATATTTCCTTTTTTCAAATACATTTGCAAACAATTAAATGCAAAAGTTTTTATTTCATCATTGTGCTGAAATGACTGTAAACTGTAAACTGATTTTATTTGGAAAAAACTGAAGGGCTCTGAAAACTCTGTGAATGATAATGTATAATGTATATAAGCATTTGCCCGAATTTTGTACTTCTATCGATGTTTTTTCTCTCCGCTCTGTCAATCAAACCTACTTTTTCTTTTTCTTTATCTTTTTATGTAGTTTTTACTCTGTAGTACTTTGAGATTGCTTTAACAATGAATAATGCTCTACAAATGCATTTATTATTATTATTACTGTATATATATATATATATATATAATTTCTTTTTACTTTGGTCCCACAGCACTTGAAGGCAACATTCAAATACACTCGTGTGATTGGAGGATAAGGCAGGGGGGGCGTGGTCAAGGTGTTGTTAGCCGGACACCCGCCGCCTCACGCGCCTGTTGCGCTCGTGCAGCTTATCAACTTCTCTGCGCGCGACCGGAGCGGAGAGACCGAGTGTCCCCGAGTGTCCCCGAGTGTCCCCGAGTGTCCCCGTCACTAACCTCAACATGGGTCATTAACGGATTTATTCTGCGGGTTTGGAACCAGCGACTCATCGCCGTCGGCATCACCCGGAGAGCGGCCGGGACATGGAGGCGGTGAGCGCGTGGAGCCCGCGACGCGTCGTGGACTGGATGCGAGGTGAGGAGGAGGCTGCGCCTGCCAGATAGTGAGACCGAGCGTTAACGGTCCAGTGGGCAGTGGTTATTAATAACAAAATGTTATTTCATGGCTTCTCATTTGGCTCAATGGAATAATATCAGAGTGGGGAGTCGATCAATCCGAGGAAACAACTTTTTATTTGAAATATAATTTGATTGAACTTTTTTTCTCCTGTTGCTTTTCCAGTCTTATGAGTTAGTGAACTAAACAGGATTTTTTTTGTTTTGGTTGAATACAGAAGGCTGAAGGAAATTATGACCCTATTTTAGAGCTGCAACAATTCATTGATTTAGCAATCGACTAGAAAAGTAACCGCCAACTATTTTTTGATAATCGATTCATCTGTTTACGTAGATTTAATGAAACAAATGTCACGATTCTCTGATTTCAGCTTCTTAAATGTGAATATGTTCATGTTTCTTTGCTCCGGAAACATTTGTTTGTGGACAAAAACAAAACATCGTGGGATTTTTCTTGTTCACCATTTTGTGACATTTTATGTGAAACGAATGAAAACTACACGATTAGTCAATAAAATGATGGACAGATTAATTCATAATGTAGATAATGGTAAGTTGCAGCCCTAAACTATTTTCTAATGTTTTACATGTTGAACAACTAATTGATTATTTGCACAGGTATACTCATGAATAAATAAATTCATGTTACAAGATTATATTTTTCTAAAGGAAGTTAACAATTGCTCAGTCAAATGGGATTTAATTAGTCATGGTTCAGTGTAAAGAGCTGAATTTTGTGGGTTTTACGTTCATGACATGTGCTTGTTATGTGTTTATCAGCAGATCGTGATACACAGTCGTGTATTGTTGTGCAGTGTTGGTCAACGGGGGCGTTTTGAATGTGGTTAATGGATTGTGCATGTAAATCAGCTTTAGTGACGCTTCGGAAAATCTATAGTTAATATAGAAATGTTCCAGGTTATAGAACTCGTCTTCCTTTCAACAAAACCAGTCTAAATCTGAGTCTATGTTGTGGTCAAATGGAGAACGACCAGATTAGACAATGTCACCTTCTGATTCTCTGCAGTTGTTCTGTCCAGACTTCTGTTGACTCGGTGTCCGGCTGAGACGAGGAGAACCTCCACGCTCACACCGGCCGTGTTTACCTTTCTCTTTTAAAACCGACCTGCCGTCGTCGTTTCTGTCCTCAGATGATGTAGAAAACCAACTCTGGCCTTTTGTTTCCCGGCGGCAGCTGGAGGAGATTTCCGGCCTCATATCAAACCGGCTCGGCCGGTTCACGGAGAAACGCCATCGAATGACAATCAATCAGACTGGTTTGATAAAAGAGCAGGTTTTTAAATCACCAGGAGGTTTTTTAAAACAAGCAGCAGGAGAATCATCAGTGTGACGTTACATTTGAACATTTATACATTCCTGATTGTGACAGATAGAACTAATGTCCACAGGTTGCAACATCTGGAATATGAAAAACCAAAGAGTTTTAACTTGCAACCAAACTGACATTCGGTTGTCGGGACGTTGTCATAGAAAGATTTAAGGTCGTCCA